>NC_057714.1:93002368-93011833 GCF_004010195.1 Chiloscyllium plagiosum | reverse complement strand
ACATGATGGTTGGAGGAAGAGCGCCTCATCTTCTGCCTAGGAACCCTCCAACCACAAGGCAGGAACGCGGGTTTCACCAGTTTCCTCATTTCCCCTCCCCCCACCTTGTCTCAGTCAAATCCATCGAATTCAGCACCGCCTTCCTAACCTGCAATCTTCTTCCTGACCTCTCCGCCCCCACCCCAGTCTGACCTATCACCCTCACCTTGACCTCTTTCCACCTATCACATTTCCGACGCCCCTCCCCCAAGTCCCTCCTCATGGAAGAGTCTAGGACCAGAAGACATAGTCTCTCAATAAAGGGGCACCAATTCAACACTTAGATAAAGAGGAATTTTTTCTCTCAGACAGTTGTGAGTTTTTGAAACTCCTTGGTACAGAGCTGTGAGAACAGAGACCTGGTGTATATTTGACGCTGAGATCGATAGATTTTTGATCCGTAGGGAATCAAGGTTTACAGGAAAAGGGCAGGAAAGCAAACATGAGGAATGTTGGATTAGCCATGATCATATTGAATGGTGGAGCAGGGTTGAGGGCTGAATGGCGTACTCCTGTTGCTATCTCTTATGGTCTGGTGGTTGGATGTTTCCAATATTTAACTTTATCTAAGGCGAAATGGGCAAAAGCCTTCTGTGTCTGAATGAGATTGCATTCTAGACTATTAGTCTATGACTATGACTCAATAACATTGGAATAGATGTTGGTAGGACAGCGCAGATATGTTAGTCTTCAGTCAGATGAGGCGGCACTGGGAGACTGTACCACTTTAAGAATCAATGGTTGGATACTTGCAAGGTCTGGTTTTCTTCAATGTTAGCTTTGTTCAAGGCAAACCAATTTTGTGAACACCTGTTAGGCTCCCACGTTACATTTGCTTCAGGCATGGGTTCTGATCCTGCTCTTCTTGTCTATAATCATGTGATGAGAAGGAAATTGCATTGTTGGTATATGTATGCTGTATTGTTAATATATATCTGCTGTATGCCATCGAATACTTATAGAATTCTGCACATCATTGAATCTTGTAGGCCAATGGGAATGTACATGCATTATTCATCAACAATTATCAAATAAATTCATCAAATGGAATGTTTTCTTAAAATTGTTTTAATCTTTTTAATCCTCCTGAGTCCCTGTAAAGCCAGGCACCAACAGCACGAAAGTGCCTTATTCAAGTGATCTATCTTCAGGGAGGAGTGGATATAGAGATACTGATGAAGAATGGGAATCTATACTGAATCATTCCTTAGGCTGAGGCCCTGTTGATCCTGCTAATGATGAAGGAGACTGGGGCCTATTGGGACATGTTCCATATTTGGATTCACTGATGATGACTTCTGTGAGTGAGTTTTGGATCTCAATTTTCAGTGCATTGGTCGAGAGTGTGGTGTTGAAAAAGCACAGCAGGTCAGGTAGCATGCGAGGAGCAGGAGAATTGATATTTCAGGCAAAAGCCCTTTATCATGAATGAGGCTGGGAGCCAACAAATTGGTGAGATAAATGGGAGGTGGGTGGGGCATGGTGGGGAGGTAGCTGAGAGTGGGATAGGTAGATGGAGATGGAATTAATGGTAATAGGTTTGAAAGGAGGCTGGAGCGGACAGGTGAGAAGGAAGATGGACAGGTGCGGTCATGAGGGTGGTGTTGTGCTGGAAGGTTGGATCTGGGATAAAGTGAGGCGAGGGGAAATTAGGAAACTGGTGAAATCCATGTTGATGCCATGGAGTTGAAGGGTCCCAAGGCCGAAGATGAGGTGTTCTTCCTCCAGGCATTGGGTGGTTAGGGAGTGGAGATGGAGGAGGCCCAGGACCTGCATGTCCTTGGCAGAGTGGGAGGGGCAGTTGTAGTGTTCAGCCATGAGGCGGTGGGGTTGGTTGGTGCGGGTGTCCCAGAGATGTTCCCCAAAGCGCTCTATGAAAAGGCATCCAGTCTCCCCACTGTAAAAGAGACTGCATTGGGAACAACAGATACAGTAAATGGCATGTGTGGAAGTGCAAGTGAAACTTTGATGGATGTGGAAAGCTCCTTTGGGGCCTTGGATGGAGGTGAGGGAGAAGGTGTGGGCGCAGGTTTTGCAATTCCTGTGGTGGCAGGGCAAGGTGCTGGGAACGGAGGGTAGGTTGGTGGGTGGCATGGACCTGACAAGGGATTCGCAGAGGGAACGGTCTTTACAGAAAACGGATAACAGTGGGGAGGGAAATATATCTCTGGTGGTGGGGTCCATTTGTAGTTGGTGGAAACGGCGGCAGATGATGCGGTTTAAGCAAAAGTTAGAGGGGTGGAAGGTTAGGACCGGGGGCTTCTGTCCTTGTTGCAGTTGGAGGGGTGAGGTTCAAGGGCAGAGGTGCAGGAAGTGGATGAGATGTGCTGGAAGGCATCATCAACTATGTGGGAGGGGAAATTGAGGTCTTTAAAGAAGGAGGCCATCTGTTGTGTTCCGTGGTGGAACTGGACCTCCTGGGAGCAGATGCAACGAAGGCGGAGGAATTGAGAATAAGGGATAGCATTTTTGCAGGAGGCAGGGTGGGAAGAGGTGTAGTCCAGGTAGCTGTGGGAGTCGGTGGGTTTGCAGTGTCAGTATTGAGTCGGTCCCCATTGATGGAGGTGGAGAGGTCCAGGAAGGGAAGGGAGGTGTCTGAGATGGTCCAGATGAATTTGAGGTCAGGGTGGAATATGTTGGTGAAGTTGATGAACTTTTCAACCTCCTCGTGGGAGCATGAGATGGAACCGATGCAGTCATCAATGGAGCGGAGGAAAAGGTGGGGAATTGTGCCGGTGTAACTGCAAAAGATGGACTGTTCCACATAGCCGACAAAGAGACAGACATAACTGGGGCCCATACGGGTGCCCGTGGCTACCTCTTTCGTTTATAGGAAATGGGAGGATTCAAAGGAGAAATGATTGAGGGTGAGGACCAGTTGAGCCAAATGAATTAGAGTGTCAGTAGAAGGGTACTGGGAGGAAGTTGGAAGAGGAAGAAACTGAAGGCTTCAAGGCCCTGGTCATAGTGGATGGAGGTGTATAGGGACTGGATGTCCATGGTGAAGATGAGGCTTTAGGGGCCAGGGAAACAAAGGTCTTGGAGGAAGTGGAGGGTGTGGATGGTATCCCAAATGTATGTGGGGAGTTCCTGGACCAGGGGGTATAGGAAAATATCGGGGTAGGTGGAGACGAGTTTGTTGGGGCAGGTGCAGGCTGAGACAATGGGTCGGCCAGAGTAGTCAGGTTTGTGGATCTTGGGAAGGAGGTAGAATCGGGCGGTGCGGGGTTCCCGAACTATGAGGTTGGAAGCTGTGGGTGGGAGATCCCCTGAGGTGATGAGGTTGTGTATGGTCTGGGAGATGATGGTTTGGTGATGAGGGTGAGGTCATGGTCGAGGGGGCGGTAAGAGGAGGTGTCTTCAAATTGGCGCCTGGCTTCAGCGGTATAGAGGTCAGTGCGCCAAACTACCACTGCACCCCCCCACCCTTGTCCATGATTTGATGGTGAGGTTGGAGTTAGAGTGGAGGGAGTGGAAGGTTGAGAAGTTGAAGTGGGTGAGGGGAATGGACAGGTTGAGGCAGTCAATATCACAGCGGCAGCTTGAAATGAAGAGGTCAAAGGCAGGTAACAGACCGGCACGGGTGTCCAGGTGGATGGGATGTCTTGGAGATGGGAGAAGGAGTCCTCGGAGGATGGGCGGGAGTTTTGGTAGAAAGAGTAAGTTCAGAGGCGGAGGCAGTGGAAGAAGTGGAAAAGGTAAGCCCGGCCCCAGTCCATACACTTCCTAATTGTGGGCAGGGGACATTACAAATCACAGTCAGGCCTCTCACCCATTTCTTTGTTGTCCCAATCCAATTGACTGCAAGTGAACAAAGTCCTATTTAATTGGGCATATTGATGACATTTTTTCCCCAAAGTATATATGTTATTCATTAAAAAATTGTCAAATTTAATTCCATAACAGTTCAGTTGGACATTAAGAACCACACAATGCACTTCAGGATATTTCTGTACAGCATGTGGTATGCTGAGATGGTTCGAATCAATTGCGCATGATATTTACAATCTACATTCCAGGTCAAAGATTCCACCTGTGGGGTTTACCGATAAATAAATGAATCCTGGAAGTATGCCATTACGTTTATTGAGTTCATTCCACTAGTTGATCAATTCATGTCTCTGTTGATTGTGGATCACCTTTCACATTCCCAAATAATACCTAAAAGGCACATGTCAGGAATATGATGGAATGGACACACTTGCTTGGATGAGTGAAGCTCCAACAACACTCAAGAAGATTGATACCATCCAGGACAAAGCAGCCTGCTTGGTCAACGCTAAATGCACTTCATTCACCACCAAGGCCCAGTAGCAGCAGTGTAGAACATTAACAAGATACATTTAAGAAATTCACCAATGTTCCTCAGACAGCACCTTCCAAACCCATGACCACTACCATCTAGAAGGATAAGGGCAGCAGATACATGGGAACACAGCCACCAGCAAGTTCCCTTCAAGCTACTCACCATGCTGATTTGAAAATATGTCTTTGTTCCTATAGAGCTCTTGGGTCAAAATCTTGGAATTCCCTCCCTAACGGCATTGTGGGTCTACCTGCAGCACATGGACTGCAGCAGTTCAAGAAGGCAGCTCACCACTACCTCAGCGAGGGGCAACCAGCGATAAGTCAGTGATGCCAGGCCCCATGTTCTGTAGTGAATTAAAAAATACAAGAACCTTTGTATCCCTGGCTAGTTAATATCTATCTACCTCCGCATTAGAAATTGTCAATAGCTCTGCACCAGCCGCAGTTTCCCTGATAACCGCTCCTGACACCTTAAGGTATTTGCCACCTGCAGTACTATGGTTAAAGATTGTTTGAGGTGATTCACTAACACTGATCCTCCTTTGACTTAGCTTTATCTTGGGCTGTGTAGCGATTAGTGGTAGCGGATACACCATTGTACAGTATCTATAAAGGAGTTAGATAACAAGATGTTTTGTTGCATGATAACAGAACCATTAACTTACATAACAGTGCCAGTGGTGTTTTTTTCTAGCTTTTCCAGCAATTTCTATTTTAGTTTCAAACTGGGAGCCAGACATAGCTTGGTTGGTAGTGAGAAAGGTTCTCCCTATTAGGTTCTACCTAAACGCACAGAGTCTTCCTGCCTCCACACACTGCCTTCAGGGTGGCTGGGAGGGGAACAAACAATCACACATCTCCTCCTGCAAAGCAACATTGTAAAGCAAATCTGGAAAGAGATGCAATGGTTTTAGTCAAAGCTTAGTCCAAGCAGCTTTATAATGCATGACTGTGTTTCATGGGCTGTTGTTAGGGATGCATGCTTGAAATAACCTTCAATTGCAGCTGGAGGGCAATCAACCCAGATTTTAAAAAAAAACATTCTTAAGTCTGGAATTTACTGCAAAGTGCTGACCATGATGTGGTGCCTACTGCACATTCCAAGGTATAGGAACACAGGTACAGACTATTGGGACAGTTACTGTAGGGGCTCAGTGGGGAAAAGCCACTGTTTATGGTCTACTTACTGTAGGGCACTGAAGAACTGGAAACAGGGTAAAGTACTACTGACAAAAGCCACTGCATCTCTTTCTAAGCTTGCTTTACAAAGTTGCTTTGCAGAAGGAGGTGTGTGATTGTTTGTTCCCCCTCTCCCCAGCCACCCTGAAGGCAGCGTGTGGAGGCAGTAAGACTCTGTGCGTTTAGGTAGAACCTAATAGGGAGAACTTTTCTCATCACCAGCCAAGCTATGTCTGGCTCTCAGTTTGAAATTAAAATAGAGCTTGCTGGAAAAGCTCAGCAGATTTGGCAGAATCTGTGGAGGGAAATCAGAATTAATGGGTATAGGTTTGCTCACTGAGCTGGAAAGTTTGTTTTCAGATGTTTCGTCACCATATTAGGTAATATCTTCAGTGAGCCTCGAGTTAACATCAGAGTTAATGTTTCGGGTTGAGTGACATTTTCTCCGAACAGTTTGAAAGATCTGGCAATGAGGGGCTCTACCAAATAGCAATTTGTTTAGGGAGCCATCCAACAGAATCCAATATTTCCATTTCCCTCAGGCCTTCTAGGACTCTAATATAGCCAGACCAATCCTTTGAAGTGTTTGAAACAGATAGATTTTCAGTATATATGATATTTGGTGTTTGCGTATTGAGGGTTGGGGTATAACTGGAGTTAGCGTTGCCATCAGTATGAGGATTACATTGACATGTTCCCCTCGCTTTCCTTCACCATAGTCCCCTTGTCTAGAGAGTTGTACACTGTACTCCTGCATGCAAAATCCCCAGACAAAACAGAAGATGGCTAGTATGTTTGGCATAGTGGATGCGTAAGGTAAGGACCAGACCTGTGACACATTAAACAACACCAAATGATTAGATTGTTTGCGACAATCGTGAGGGAGCATCGTTTTTATTCTAACATGGCTACACATACCTACGGGTTTTGGTGTGAACCCCAGCACATGCAAATCTTATCATTAAGGCCTGACCTGACTGTAAGGAGGATAAAGGATCAGTTGACCCCATTCCCAAGAACATGACCTTGCTCGTTCTTTGATTTACTTTGACTTCCAAGGTTAATTCAAACTGGTCGTGAATGCTCATCACTCTGGGGACTGGCAGTGGAATGCCAATGGAAGACAGTGACATCAAAAACCTGTTGCCCCACCCTCTGTCAGGTACTGACATCCCTGCTGCTAGGCCAACTCTTCTTCAATGTACTTGACAATGGACTTGACACAATCTGAGGAAGGGTAGTAAAGACCGAGGGTTAGAGGCCTGGCTAAGTCCAGATTTAATGAGAAAACCTTCCCATTCTGAACTGCTACCAAGGCCAACTGAAGTTCAGCGAGGCCACCTGACTTTCACAGGGAGAAAACTGCTCCCCACTAGTTTTGATCGAAATGGTGGCATGCTGCAAGTTGGCATGCTACAAGTTAACATTGGTTGAGTCTGTCACTCCGAGAAGGAGAATAATGCTCAGGTTTTTCATTCGTCTAAAATCTAGTCAACTTTTACCTCAGATCCCCTTTCCCAATAGCAGCCATACAAACTATCACAGGAACATTTGCTGTAGCTTCTGCTCAGATTAATTCTTATCTTCAGTCTGTCATGTGTTTGCCCAGGCAGTAGCTTGTAGCATTAGCTCAAGGCTACAGCTTTGGCCCAATGAGCATCACAGCTGATCTTGCGAGTATCATATGATCTCATGAGTCAGACTGTAGTCATCCATTGATTTGTTTATTCATTTACCATGAGTGGTGCTGGTCAATCACCCAGGAATGATGTGCAACGTGTCTGCATGACTCATTGGGAGTGGTTGTTTGTCATGCACTTTGGAACAGTTCAGAATTGTAAGTGATATCATTCTGTTCAGTCCAATGACCAGCACTATTCAAATAAAGGTGCTGCTGAGATCATCTGTCAATTCTTGCAATCACATGAGGCATGATATAGAACTACAGTATTCGCAAAAGTTCCCAGGTCTCTCCTGTCTCTGAGGCATTGGTTGTTGCTGAAACGCAGTACTAAGAGACATCAGTCCAACCTTCTATTTGATGTCAGGGTCCATTAGTAGGTGGAGCCAGCCCCTGTCCAGATTGAGCATCAACACATGCACAGAATCCAGCATGGCTGATGGAATAGCATTGAGTGTTTCCCTCAAAGGATCGTTCCCCCCTCAGTAACACAATGTAGGATGAGAAGAAAAATAAAATAAAGTGCATTTTTACAACACCTTTCGTGACCTCAGGAGTTTTCAAACTGTATTATGGTCAATGAAGCATTTTTTATTTAGCACAACATCTTGCATGCAACAACTTCGCACAAACAGCAGTGTGACCTGTTTTAGTAATGTTGGTTGAGTCATTAGCACTGGACAGGATACACAGGGAAGCTCTGTTGTTCCTCTTCAAAATAGTGCCGTGTAATTTCATTTATACCCATTTCAGAGTACTGCTGAAATCCAAATAGCGTCCTATAATCTTTAAAGTTTTACAGCTCAAGGGGTTCTTTTAGCGCAATGACAATGAAAAAGCTATCCAACTCTGCCAATTCTCTTCTAACAATTCTCCTTGTCAAGTATTTTAACACTTGTTATTTAGTAGCCCCCATTTATATCCCTGTGAGGTAAAATATGAACATATAATATGTTAACAATTCTGCTATCTTTATTTGCTGTTTTGGGAATACAAACGTACAAACAAGAAACAAGAATAGGCCCCTCGGTCTTTACTACCCTCTCCACCATTCAATAAGGTCATGCCTGAACTGATTTTAATCTCAACCCTACATTCCTGAATACCCCCAATAATTTTCACCCCCTTGTAATCAAAACTCTACCTACTTCTGCCTTAGTAATACGCAAGGCCAGAAAATGAGGATGAATTTTATATTCTGTGGTTTCTGACTCACTGTTTGGTGGAAATAACTTTTCCTCATTTATCTCAGTGAAACTCTAGACAGGCTTGCTTGCATCTGAGGCTTTTCCTCATAGCTAAAACTTTTAATCCCTGGTATCATTTATTCCTTCTTCATAGTTTTGTCATGTTTCCTAAGGAACCCAAATTAGATGCAGTATGCTAACTCTAACAAACTCAGTAGCAATGGCCAAGCCCATATTATTGTCAGCTGGTGCTGATTCAGGGTAGACACTGCAATCCAATACAGAGGGAGGGCTGCACTCTTGAACATGGTGTTTGTCAGATGAACTATTAAATGAAGACTCTGACTGCTGTCTCAGATACATGTAAAATATCGCAAACAATTATTGAAAACAGAACAAGGTCCTGGCATCCTGGCCAATTAGGTAATCAATCTTTTGATTGCAAAAGGTAATGGCATTTTCCTGCTCTATGTCCTGTGATAAGAGTCAGATGATGTTGAATTCCTCATGCTGAGTCACTGACTTTCACTTAATGCCTGAAATTAACCCCTGTGTATTTTTGCTGAGGATTGACTTTCATTTGCAGCACAACGTCAATGGATTTTGAGGTCCTTTCTCATATCACATAAAATTTGGCTGGAGTAGGATCTGATTCTAAAGGCCTGGCTGACCAATTGATATAGTTAATCAAAATGAGCACACAGAGCCATTGCTGCTGCAGTTGCATTAATCACTTTATTGTTCATGTTTAAGAAAAGGGCAGCACGCTGCCTCAGTGGTTAGCACTGCTGCCTCACAGCACCAAGGATCCGGGTACGATTTCACCCTCAGATGACTGACTGTGTGGAGTTTGCACATTCATCTCATGTCAGCACGGGTTTCTTCTGGGTGCACCGGTTTCCTCTCACAGCCCAAAGCTGTGCAGGTTAAGTGGATTAACCATGGGAAATGCAGGGTTACAGGGATAGATGGTGGTTTGGATCTGGGTGGGATGCTCTTCAGAGGGTTGGTATGACTCAATGGGCTGAATGGCCTGTTTCCACATTGTAGGGATTATATGATTCTAAGAAA
>NC_057714.1:92941159-92999746 GCF_004010195.1 Chiloscyllium plagiosum | reverse complement strand
TGACTGACTGTGTGGAGTTTGCACATTCTCCCTGTGTCTGCGTGGGTTTCCTCCCACAGTCCAAAATAAAATGTGCTGGTTAGGTGAATTGACCATGCTAAATTGTCCATAGTGTTGGGGAATGGGTTGTGGGTTGGTGTGGACTTGTTGGGCCGAAGGGCCTGTTTCCACACTGTAAGTAACCTAACAATCTCTCCAGCATCATTCTCCAGCGGTCCACAGTCTGATTTTGCCTCTCTTTTGCTCTTTAGATATCTAAAGAAACTCTCACAGTCTTACTTTGTATTACTGGCTAGCTTACCCTCATATTTAATCTCCTCTCTCCTTATTTCTTTTTTTGTTGCTCTGTGTTGGTCTTAGTAAGCTTCCCTATCCTCTGGTTTTCCACTGCTCACCACATTATATGCTTTCTCTTTTGCTTGTACCATGCTTTTTTTAATCCTAGGGATGAATTTTTGCTGTATCCCCTGAATCACTCTCAGAAACTCCTGCTAGCTCCTTTCCTAGTCAAGTCTGCCTAGCTCCTCCCTCATGCCTCTGTAGTTTCCTTTATTTATGTTACCTCTTCTTCCTCTCAAATTGCAAAGTAAATTCAGTCATATTATGATCACAGCCTCCTAAGATGTTCTTCATCTTAAGCTCTGTTACCAAGTCTGCCTCATTGCACAACACTAAATCCAGTTCTGCCTATTCCCTAGTGGGCTCCACCACAAGCTGCTCCAAAAAAAATCTCGTAGACATTCCATAAATCCCTTTTCTTGCCATCCTCTGCCAACCTGATTTCCCCAATCTATCTGCATATTGAAATCCCCCATGATTAATGTAACTTCAGCTTTTTTACACACCTTTTCCATCTCCTAGTGTATCTTGCGCCCCAGCTCCTGACTATTGTTTGGAGGCCTGTACATAACTCCAACTATGTTTCCTTTTACCTTTGCGGTTCCTCAATTCTACCCACACAGATTCTACACCATCTGACCCTACTTCATTTCTTATTATTGTAAGGGGAAGTGGGAATCAGTTACGCAAAGCACTTGTAAAATATCGGAGCCAAGACCATCCAGTTCCACATCAGGCATTGTTGCTGTGATATTTCCAGTTGTCCAATACAACATTGGATAGCTCTTCACCTTGGTTCTTACATTTCTGGCACAACAATAATGACTATACTTCACAAATTCTTTATTAGTTCTAAGCATTTTGAGGTATCTGGTGATTTGAGATTGTGATAAACTTCAGATAAGTGCAAGACTTTTTTTGATCTACCCATTGCCACTTCCTTCTGCAGTCAGTCCCCTTCACAGTTAACCGAGCTTTTTACTGTGTTGTTTGCAAATATTGATTTTGAACCTCTTACACCTGAGTTCAAGTCATTTATTTGTATTGGAATATTGCAGCAATACTGACATAATTGTTTACATTCTTTCCATTATCAAAGCTTCCTACTGTTTTCATTACATTCCCTTAACTGCTATATCACTTGGGGTGGTGGTGGTGATGGGGTGGGGGGGGGGGGGGGGGTGCATTGGCGATATTTGATTGAGTTCTTAACTAGATGCTCAAGGTTCATCCCAATCTCCTCAATGAACAGGTCTGAGATTCGCATAAAAGTAGAATACTGCAGATACTCAAAATCAGAAATAAATATAGCAAGTGCTGGAGAAACTCAGCAGTGCTGGCTGCATTAGGGGAGGCTATGGCAGAGTGATATTTATTGCTGGACTTTGAATCCACAGACCCAGGGAATGTTCTGGGGACCCGAATTTGAATCCTGCCACGGCAGATGGTAGAATTTGAATTCATTAAAAATCTTGAAATAAGAATCTAATGATAACCAAGAAACCATTTGTCAATTGTTGGGAAAATCAATCTGGTTCATGAGTGTCCTTTAGGGAAGGAAACTGCCATCCTCACCTGGTCTGGCCTACACGTGACTCCATTCCTACAGCAGTGTGGTTGACTCTGAACTGGCCTCTGAGCAATTAGGGATGGACAATAAATGCTGGCCTAGCCAGTAATGCCGTCATCCCAATTTTAAATGTCTATAGAGGAGAGAACAGAGTCTAATAAGAGGTTTGAGAATTGCTTGACATTTGCCCAGAGGTCTCATCACTAGGCTGTGGTCACCTAATGCATATCTACAAAGATCTCATTAGAGAAGGGGCCTGGTGTAGTGGTGGTGGGGCAAGAGGTGTAGGACAGAAGGGGAGGCAGGAACAGTGCCGACAGCATGTGTCCTTTGAATTTTTGAGCTGGGAGGAATACTCTTGCTTTGAGCTATTCTATAGTGGCAGCAGATTATGCTCAAAACAATGCAACATTGCACAGACCGTAGGCCCCATAAAAGCATGCGTGAAATGCAGAATGTTTGATTCCAATGGTTCCCAGGTTTGTTGTCTCGACCGCACACATATGCAGGTGATCTACCTCAGAACACCAGGCCATAAGCACTAGCTGCCCACCATCTTCAAGGCACTGTTGCCCATTTAATGCCCAAAACACTGGTTCAGATTATTGAATTTGTTAAGCCAAGTGCTTTAATGCCTTGCACTGCCGCTCTCTGTGTTGAAATCAGTTAATTGAAGGCGGACTAGCGATGGAAAATGAAACCTTCTGGGTTCACTGGTTCATTACCACAATGTAAGAAATATTTACTCGTTAGGTTGTGGGTGAACACAACAACATCTACTCAATTGGAATGAAAACTTTGGCATTATATGTGAGTCTTGGGATTAGACACAATAAGGCTTTAAGCCCACTTCTAACCATGGTTATACATTGGTTCATGTCTTCACATAAAACTCCAGTTTAAACCAAATAAATGAATCAATCATTTAAATTCAATTGCAAACAGAGGAATTTTGAAACTAAAATGTGAAAAAACTGGTGATATTAAACAACAGATTCAATTTTGTGACCAGCCAAGTTATCAGATAGGTATTTACTATGTTTGTGCTACATTCCAGTATATTCTATTTTTACTCATCAAGGTCTACAGCACTAAAAGAAACAGCCTTTCAGCCCTTCAAGTCCACCCCAGTCAAAAACAACTACCTAACTATTCTAATCCCATTTTCCATCACTCGGCCTACAGTAATGTATGCCTTGGTATCACAAAAGTGCACATCTAAATACTTAAATGCATGTTTCTGCCTCCAACTGCCTTACAGACAGTAACTCACACATTCCACCACCCTCTGGGCAAAAAATACTTTTCCTCACATCTCTTCTAAACCTTCTGTCCCTTGCATTATATCTATACACCCTTGTCATTGACCTGTCCTCTAATGGGATACATTTCTTCCTGTCTATTCTGCATGTAATTTTATAGATCTCAATCCCCTCACCTCTTGTGCTCCAAGAAAACAACTCCAGTCTTTCCAAAATAAAACAAAGAACTGTGAATGCTGGAGATCTGAAACACACAAAAACAGAAGTTCCTGGAGAAACTCAGTAGGTCTGGCAGCATCTGAGGAGAGAAAACAAGAGTTAATGGTTCGGTTCCAGTGACCATTCTTCAATGTTGTACTCTTGTTTCTCACTCCTCAGACAAGGCCAGACCCACTGAGTTTCTCAAGAATTTCTGTATTATGTGTCCCAACCTGTCAAGTCTTTCGTCATAACTTAAAACTCTCCAGCCCAGGTAACATCTTGGTAAATCTCCTCTGCACCCTCTCCACGGCAATCACATCCTTCTCAAAATGTGGATTCTAGAACTGCACACTCTAGCTGTGGCCCAGCCAACTTACTGTACAGTTCCAGCATGGCCTCCCTGTTCTTAAGCTCTATTCTGCAGCTAATGAATGCAAGTATCCCATATGCCTTAATAACCATTTTATCAACAGACATTAGCCTGTCATAAAAATAACACACACAGAAACTTGTTAGGTGAACTTTGTCAATCAGGATACCAGCATAATCTGATAATCGGCACACTAATTTTTGCAGTCTTTCAATTTTTTCCGTTTTTTGCTCTATTGTCCATCACAGCTTCCAGTGGTAAACAACAGCATAGTGCTTTATCTTGACTGATACTTGTGCTCCTCTGAGGCTCAGCCAAATAGAGAAGTCTGCTCCCAAACAGTCACATTGTCTTGGGTGGGAAGTTCCATCTAGTGATGAAATAAGGAATTGCCAGAAGCTACTCGCACATGTGCTATACATTCTCAGGCTTTTGTGTGTTGCATGTCATCTGCTTTTAATGGAGTAGTTTGTCTTAATCTGGTTCATTCACTCCCGAATGACTAATAACATGATTCTATTACCATCAATTTGTCAATTGAAATAATGGTGATTTTTTTAATAGGTTGATTTTGCAATGAGTATCTGCAGGGACGCCCCAGAGCTGTTACTTTAAGTGTTCCCAGTTCTCTGTAAACTGAAACCATTAGCCAGGCAGCATGCCATTGATTAACAGGCATTTTGACTAAGTTCGTAGGGCATATCATAATTAAGAATGTATCAACTTGTAGATATTCCAAGAGTAAAGTCCTTTCCAGAAACACGGAAGTGATTTAAATATGTTTACTTTGTAAACAGCAACAGAAAAGCTCCTATAATTCCTCTGTATCTCCAGAAAACAAGCATTATTCAGAAGCCAAGGCAATATATTTCTGGCATTTATCCGTATTTAAAGCAGCAACTACTCTCCAAAATATAATCAGAGTACAAAAACCATAAGAAATAGTAATCGGAGTATGAGGTTTGAAATAATATCTTTACTCAAATAGTTTTTTGTGATCACAAAAGGTGCAAAGTAAATTGAGATTTCATCTTTAGTCATGAAATTTGATTAAAAACCAATGAAATCAAAACCTGTGGATACTACAGAATTTACACCTTGAAAGGGCCTGAATGAGGAAGATCCCTGTTAATTTCAATACAAACCATATTAGCCCCATTGACAGTAACTCAGCAATCAGTGAGCATCTGTGGAGAGAAAGCAGAGTTAACATTTTGGGTCCAGTGACCCTTCTTCCTAGTTTGTAGCTAGGAAATGGTTGGTATATATGTTTAAGATAAGGGTGGGGGGAGGGAGGAGGAATAAACAATTGGTGAAAATGGTGCCCAGAGACAGAGAGAGAACAGTTGAACAAACAAAGAAATGGGTAAAGGTCAGTCTGGGAGAATCAATGGCGGGTAATGGGTTGTTTGTGTTAGCACCTTATGTGATGACAAGGCCTACTGTGAGGGATTTGGGGGAAGGACATGGAAAAAGATGCTCAGACCCTAAAATGATAGGACTCACTATTAAGTCCTAAAGGGTACAAGGTCCCCAAGTAGAAAATGAGATGTTGTTCTTCCATTTTGCGCTGAACTTCACTACAGTACTGCAAGAAGCCTAAGATGTTGGCCACTTCAACACACCATGGTGTTCCCTGGTACAGACTCTAAAGTATAGACTGATGCTTGGATTGTGGTGTTGAAGAAATGCTGATGTGTTCGAGAGGCTGTTCTTTAGATCAGGCATCAATGCAAGGATCCATTCAGTTTGATGTTAAAGACTCCATGGTGCAGTCATAAGAAAAGGAAGGATTTCTCTGGCCAGCACACCTCTCTCAATCAGAAGAAAATAATTCACCAATTATTTATCTTATTCGTGTCTGCAGGATTTTGCTTTGCATTATAGCACTACTTTAGAAAGAAAGAACATGCCTTCATCAAAACAACTTATGATATTCTTGAGAGCTTCATGAGTTTCATTATCAATTTCCAATATTCTGAAATCTTTCACTTCAGGTCATCCATATGTCAAGCATTCTGAATGCAGCAACATTTTCTGGAAGATGGTGTTCTTAGTGCTTAAGAAAAAAATGTTACATTCACATCTTTGTGAAGCACTTAGAGAGATTTGTGACAGAAGTGGTCACATCTTAGCACAAAATCTCACTACTGTCAGCACCATGAATCTGTATCCACCATCCAATCAGGCGATGTACACCACTCCTGACAAGTTACTGCACAAAGATGTTTTTCCTCATGTCGTGTCTTGCCAATTTGCGAAGCTTGTTTATCTACCATCTTACTAATAGAGCAGAGGGTGAGTTACACAGTATTAATAATTGCTTTGTTATGATCTGATCGGTCACCTTTGAGGATTTCCATACAATTTGACAGGTCAAAATCTTAACTCCCGTCCCCATCAACACTGTGGGTCTACCTACAGAATGTGTACATCAGTAATTCAGGAAGGCAGTATGCCATCTTCTCAATGGGCAGCAAAAGTTGGCCAGCCAGTGACACTATCTCCCATGAGCAAAACCTCCTGGGTCTTCATCCTTTTATCCCACCTCAAACATTGTACAGCTTTACATGTATGGTCTATCTTTATTGTCTCTACCATTCAATGCAATGAATTCCATTTGTTGTGTCTGCCCATTCCAATGCCCTGTGCACTCTTCATAAAATAATCCATTCATGGGATGTAGGCAACACTGGCTGGGCCATCTCTCATTGCTCTGGAGAAGATAGTGGTCAACTAGTTACTGTTTGCCTCGATGTTATTTATTGATTTATTATTTAGATTATTATTTGGATAGAAATAATATGCAACGGTTTATGAAAAGCATGTTGGAGATTGGCAGTAGGTAATATTTCTCATGTGAGGAGCTCAGGCAGTTACCGTAAGATATCTATGATTTGCAACTTTCAGAACCGCACCCTATGTTTCCAAGTTCCAAGTCATGAATGCATTGCAGACATTTGAAACAACAACTTTAAGGGCACAGTGTTGGAAAATGGGATTACAATAGGTGGATGTTTGATGACAGGCGTGGACATGATCGGCCAAAGTGCCTCCTTCAGTGTTATAAAACTCTAAGTCTATGACCATGTATAAATGATATGGAAAAAGGAAAAACAGGTTTGGTGCTTACATTAGGGAATCACTTGAGTGCTTTGATGTCTGTCACTGACAATTTTATCGACATCGATTATGAATCATAAATGTCATTTCAACTCTCCCTTGTCCAGTCATCTCCGTGGTTATCTCTCTTGGCTTTCAGCCTTGAAGAGCATTGTATGAGGAGAGCAGAAGATGTGCAATGTGTTTCAATGAGGTGGGCAAATGTTTTGTGCTGGTGTATGGTAGTTTGACATAATGGTTTCCACATTTCTATGTCGTAATGTTTTGCACTCACGGGTTAACTGATTCATTTGAGTCCATGTTGGTGAATCATATCCAGAAAACCCCGACTGTCTCTGTTTGTGTATACTGTGTTGGTTTGTTTGAATTAGAGCTTTATGCTCACGCTGTGTCTTTTGGAGTTGTTCATGGCTAAGGAGGAGACAGCTGCTGATTTTACTGGTGATGTTCCTGCTGCTTCTGATGTTCCTGGTACTACTCCACTTGCTTTTCATCATTGGTACAAGTTATGTTGCAGTAAAAGCTGACAACTGGGAAGTGTGGATAAAAGCCAAAAGTTTAAGGGAGATATGCGTGGAAGGTTCTCTAGGCAGAGGGTGGTCGGTGCCTGGAACACGTTGGCAGCGGAGGTGGTAGAGACAGGCACGATAGTGTCATTTAAGATGTATCTAGACAGATATATGAATGGGCAGGGAGTGGAGAGATAATAAGAAAACAAGTGACAGGTTTAGATAGAGGATCTGGATCGGCGCAGACTTGGAGGACTGAAGGGCCTGATCCTGTGCCGTAATTTTCTTTGTTCTTTGTCATGCCCCTTTCTTTGGAAACAATCTCCAAAATGTTGGCAATCCCCTCACAGTCAGTGAAAACGTGTGTAGGACAGATCTTGTATACTGCTGAACATCCGTTGGCAAGAGGAAGTATGAAAAAGGAACTGGAGAAAGGAATGCTAGTGATCTCAAGGTCAAGGACCAAATCCACCTCCTGGAAACAGCTGCCAAATGTGCAGTGTGGCTCTGGGATCAGGCTCATCTACTATACGATGACTCACAGAGCCCATGATCAGTGACATGGAATTTGCAAGATGAACAATCATACTTGTAAATGAGTGATTGCCAATGACAATGACAATGACGTGTGCTGAAAGAGACACATTTTGCTAACGTTTCTTATCTTGCATTCATCAGGACATTTTGCAAGGATATCAATTCAAGGAGAAAGCCAACATTTATACTGCAAGAAAGAAGAGTGAGGCCCTTGATCTGAACTCCATAAATTTCAATCACCTTTTCAATTCAATCCATCTGTGCTGCTACAATGCTTCAGTAGATTATGTGCAATTAACAGTACCCATTTAAAACATGCCCACATTGTAAGCTCACTTAAGCAGAACAAGGGTTGGCAACTCAGTTCATGAAGCCTTTAAACTCAAGGTAAATCTTTCTGATCTTGTCCTGCTTGAAAGAAAGGGATTTGTCCCCTGTGCACAATGATTTGTCAGGTTTTCATATACGCTGTGAATATCTGGCTACATTATAAGGTGTCAAAGACCAACATGGACATGCATATCAAAAACCCAGTTAAATGGACAGATCTAACCATCTTTAACTAGGATGGTTATATAAGCTAATGCATGCCATTCTTAATGAATGGTCCAAATTTGTGTTTATTGGACCTGCATATAGTCTGAACAAACAGCTTTACTCAAAAAACAAATTAAATATAATTAAATACTTTGAAAATTGTGTCTTTCTATCAGTAATAATGAAACACATTATTTCAACAAGTTGTCTGGACAAAGGCAAGGAAGTGATTGCTTAAATTTGGTACAGGTTGTTCATCTATAATGTGTTGGATGCGTTCTAGTGCAACCCCAGCACTATAGAAAAATTGCACTTTAGAAACAGCGCTTAAAGTGTTGGCAATGTAATCGCATTACAGCCAACATACATCTTAAAAGTTTGTATTTTAGAAACAGTTTGTCAATCACATTACAGTGAATTTGCATTAATGAAGTACACATTATAGCAGGATGACCTGGCTTTCTCAATCTGCTACCTTCACAAACCTATCAATCTTCACTGGGCACACACAAAATCAACCCTAGTAGATTGTGGGCAGCTTGGGAAACTTAGGCTCCAACAGGTAACATCAAAATACAAGATGTGAGCTTTAATCAAATGTCATCCTACAATGTTAATTTTTGATTCAGTCATCCCTGCTAAAGTTTCCCACATAAGCTGAAATTAGCACAAATTAAACCTGGACATAAACTGAAGCCAGTCAGATTCCCCATAGACCACAGTTTTTGAAATCCTTCCCTTCAAGCACCCACCTTCCTCCTATCGACCCAATCTCATGTGGCACCATCCACCCCTTCACTGCATTTCAAAAGATCCTCAAGGACTGTGAAGCACTTTAGAACACCCTGGGATATGAAACACCCCACAGAAAGGCAAGTTCTTTCTTTAGTGTGTACTGTTTCATGGCAGAGTAGCAGGCAGGCTATGATTTATGGCATTATCAAAACTGTTACCATGATCATTGTCAGCAGAAAGGCAGCCGAGCAGAAATGGGACAGGGTTCAAAGCACAGACCGCAGTATTCGATGACTAAAAGTTAAATGAGGTGCAGACAGATTGAACTTTCTCAACAATGCCTCACAGATCTACTGGGTGCAGTCAGCCTTCCACCATTTAATTAATGCTCACCAACAGCAAAAGCAGAGGTGACTGTGAGGATGATCTGGAAGATGGTGTGGCAGATTAAAGAGAAAGAAAAGTACAATTCACTCAATGATGCCTCTTCAGCCTGGGGCTAACCATTGCAGTGACCTTTCAACTGTTGCTGGGACCAATGCACTTCCTGTTGCAGCTTGGAGTAAGTTCAAAAGGCAGTAAGGTGAATGACTTCCTGGCTCAGATGCTAAACATTGGCAACAGATACAAATTGGGCTCTTGAACAGAAAATCGCATCGCTAGTTCAATTCATAGCCCTGCTTTTTGGGAAGTCTTCCAGTAATTACAGTGACAGTCATTAGTAAGGGGATTAGGAACAGTCTGACACTGAAACCAGCAGGAACAGTCTCAGTTGACTTAGACTTTTACTGTATGCCAGCCAGAACATGTCTTAAAAATCTGGGTGATGAGGCAAATGGTGATCTCATTTAACAATAAACCTCAGTATCAAATGCTCACTGTTAATCACAACTGTGCAAATCTGTTCAATTTTTTTCAAAAGATGCTGAAATTCTGGCTTGTTAAAATTGTACATCTTTGTGATGCAGGTACATCCCCACAGGCAGTCTGGACAGAATGGAATTCCCCTGCTCTGAGGAGCCATCCTTGAAAACCTGGAGGTACCATTCGTTGGTTAGATTGCAAGGTAATTTGGTTAATATGATTGAGAAAAAGAGTGTTCTCAACTTTGTTTCTTTGCTGTGCCATGTTCAGTTTTGAGCCCAAGCCCATTTTTCAGAGTGTGGTGATCAGGAATTAGGAAAAGCAACTCGAGGTCATGGCATCCAGTGCTCCTCTGAAATTTAAAGCACGCGGGCTCCCATTGGTTAACGAATTAGTCTGTCAAACTGCTGAGTTGAGACAAAAGGAGTTGAGCTATCAATAGTTTAGCTGGGTTTGTGCTATCAAGCAACAATCTTCATGACAAGCTTTTCCGTGAGTGTACTTATCTATTTGATGCAAGTGGAATAAAAGGACCTTTGAGCTGGAATATTCATGTATTTTATGTGACTTTTCCTGTGTTCCAGTCAGATATGTCATTTGAAGATGAACTGACTCACCTCCACTACTGATGTCAGATTGTTAAACTTCTTCCTGCACTGCATCAATGTTCTTAGAATGACATTTCTGGCATTGACCTTCATTGTTATTTGTTTCCGCAGCCTTCTGTGCATTTGTCTGCAGGGCCTTAAAATCCTGAGGGTATTCCTCTTTCCACAATTTCTACCAAGACCTTTGTACATTGTCTGAAAACATTGGTGCTTCCTCTCTGACATGGTCAACCGTTTTTCCAAGTATCAGAGACAATTTTGATTTTTGAACACAATCCCACCATTTCTCGCAACCTCGGTGCAACTCTTCTTGTAGAAAATACAGACTTCATTTAACTGGCACTAACCACTCATGAGATTGAAACCCTTTCTGATGCAGTCAACCACTGAAGAACTCATTAACTTACTGTACTGCCTGCAACACAATGTACGGGCAGAAGTTATTTGTGTACTGTGGCTCCCACGTCTGCTCTCAGTCATTAGCCATTTTCTCTCCCTCTCTCTTTTAATTACAGTACAACATGACCAACTTCGGCATGCAATTTAATTTGCGTATCTAAAGACTAACCATAAAAATAATGATGATTTAAGGACTAAACATGTATATTAATGCTGAGTAAAATGTGGCATTCAGATGCCTGATGCACTGAACATCAAACCTGGTACTGGTTGGTTTTATACAACTCGAGCTTGTCTATACACATTTTTAAAAGCTTCCTCCAGTGATTCATATAATTTATGTTTCAGCTTCACAATTTTACTGGGAATTGCACATTAGACCAGTAAATTACACATAAATTGAATTAATGGCCAGTACAGGTACCAGCTAGAAATTATATGGAGAGTCATAGTCCCCCATATCAATAATAAAAATGAGCCCTCACTAACTTTATTAACCAAGACATATTTACACTTGTGACAAAGTGCCGTCCTTAAATGCTTTGTTGCTATCATGATATTGTCATAACTATATTGTTAATGAACTCACAAGAACTAATACACTTTTTGTTACAGTTTGTTTGAATACAAGCAACATGTTAAGCTGTTGCTACATGTTACGCAGAATGGATTTTCTTGTTTATAACATGACAAATCCCCAGGCTGTGCTAAATCATTTCACAGTGAATACCCAAAGTGTGGACCACGGGCTGGAGGAGAACCCCTAGATAATACCACACAAAGCCAATGCAACATGAACAATAACCCCTTTAAAATCATTAACTTATAAACAATTACCATCTGCATGAAGCATAGAGAGAACCAGGAAAGTTGGTATCAAGCTGATCACAAAGAAATGAATTGTGAAGATGGCAGAATGCCAGTTTTCCAGAACGTACAGATGAAGTCAAGCTATGTTTTGAAAAAGTAGCAATCATCTTGGAATTGGAAGTTTCAAGTCGTAAACAAAAGTAGCGCAATTTTCTGGATCTGATCCAGTACATGAGTTCACTCATACCTCGTGTTAGGGAACACAGCAAAACAATGAAGGCTAATGAAAGAAGATGTTGAATAAAAGTCACAAGTGCAGATTATCGGCAAACTTAAAGAAGTGGAATGCAAGGAGACAAGTCTTTCATACCACAACAGAGAAACCAAACAGACATTTCTATAAAAGGATTAGGAGCAGCCCTGGTATGAGAGAAAACCGACAGCCCATTGTATCCAAAGCTCCAAAATCAGCCCTGTCCAAATATGCCAACTCATCACTGACAGTAATGAATATCAAATCCATGAGATGGAGGCACAGCATTTACCACCAAACCCTACCATAAATAATGCTTTCAAGAAAACAGTTAAAAATAATTTTAAGCATAGTTAGAAGATTGGCCAGCTTGCATAAAGTACACTTTACATAATTAGGTCTTTGACTCATTGGCAGGATGTGATAAGTGGAGCCCCACAGGTATTGTCCATCCTCTCTGGATGTCGACTTTTTACAATTTACTCCTGTAAATTAGATAGAGGAGAAGAAAGGCAAGGTAGCTACTTTTGCAAACAACACAAAGATAGTTAAGAAAGCATGTCGTGAAGAAGACATGGAGTCTGCAGATGGATATAGATACGTTCAGTGAGTTGTCAAAAATCTGTAAATGGAGGATAACGTGGGAAAATAATGACATTGTTTAATTTTGTGGGAAGAATGAAGAAATAGAATATTTGGCACATGGAGATTGATAGCAGAATGCTGAGGTGTAGAGGGATCCAGGTATTCTAGAACACACATCACAAAAGGTAAGTATGCAGGTAAAGCATGTGATCATGAAGACTAACGCAATGTTATCCTTTAGTACAGGAGAAATTAAACACAACAATAAGGATATTGTGCATTGGTTACATAGGAAGTTGGTGGCCACATCTCAAATGGTAAGTTCATTTTTGCCCTCACTATTTAAGGAAGGATGCAATAGAATGGGAGACAATTCAGAGGGGGTTTATTGGATTGGTGCCTGGAAGGGAAAAGGGGTTTGTCTTATGGGGATAGGTTGGACAACCTGAGCTTGTGTCCAGTGGAGGTCAGAAGAATGAGGAGTGTCTTGATTGAAGTGGAACAGATCCTGAATGGTTTTGACAAGATAGCTATGGAAAAGGTCTTTCCTCAGTCCGGAACAAGGCAACACTGTGAATAAAATTAGGGTTGCTCTTTCAGTACAGGGATGAGGATTTCTTATCCTCAAAGGATTTTATGATTTTGAAACTTTACCTCAGAAGGTGGTGGATGTGGGCTCACTGCACATTGTTGAGGTGGCTGTACGTAGGTTGGTGTTAGATAAGGGATTCAAGGGTGATTGAGGATAAATGGAAATATGGAATTTGAAACAGATAGGACAGCCACCACTTTAGGAACAGTGAGGAGAGGACAAATGGTTTTGACTATTATTTTGTGTGTTCATACATTCTTCAAGTGGTCAGTTTAATTATAAAGTCAACTTACTTTTCTTTAATTTGAACATAAATTAATGAGTGGAGAAGTTACAATGACACAGAGATGCTTTCTTTTGGTTTAGAAAGGAAGATCGTTATATTATTCTTGAGGAGTTGGGGATTATGTTATAATGTGCATTTGTACATAGGTAGCCAGGGTACCATATCACTCACTGTGCACAGCCTGTGCACTGAACAAGTGCAATGTATCATTCTCCATCCACAAGACAGGTTGCAAGAAATACAGTGAGTAGAAGTCCCTCTATTTTGCCTAAATGCACAATTATTTAAAACTTCTGACAGCCACAAGACAAAATGATGAAAGCTCGCAAACATTTGTGTAATTTTTAGCTAAACATCAGATGTGGACATCTTTGACACGGTCAGCATTTATATTGTTCATCCTTAAAGTCTGTCTTTTAGAACCACAGATACTGGAAATCCAGATTAAAAACAGAAAGTGCTGAAATACTCAGTAGAGTTTGCAACTTCTTCTGAGAAAAAGATAAGCTTAAGTTCAGTCCTTTCCCACTACCTGAGAAACATGGCAATAGGGCATCAGCAAAGAAAAACATGGCAAAGTTAGAAAACAGGCATCCTTGATATCGAGAAAAAACGAAGTCTGACTTTCCTCCGAAAGTTTTAAGAGTGAGATGGTAGTCTTGCTAATGAGGCGTCTACTTGTATTTAGCAAAATCTCACTATTAACTATTCTAACCTCATTTATATACTTGCTGCTATTTTCCCACAAAGCAGGGAGAAATTATATGTCAACGATTACCAATATGAAAGTCCAAGTTGGTATCCGATGGCTCTAGATCACCCCGTGATTGTTTGTGCTTCCATCTTGACCAGCACTTCCCAACAGCTCAGCACATACTCTCCAGGTAGCAACCCCTGAATCCCACATCTGCAGAAATTGGCACCTGTCATGTACTAACCTCAGCACATCATCATGGCACATCTCAGGCTTACTTATTTAGCATTCACCACTTCAGTACTGCACCTTGATGCTCATTACAACACTGCTGCGAAGATGCTCTATGCACAGGGTGCATCTCTGCCTGTTCTCTTCGCATTCACTCACTTTTAATCAACTTGGATGCACCATCATTTGTGCCTTGCCTACACATTACTGTGTCAATCAGTACTTAAAGGCTCACAGTACATCTTTCATGCCACGCCTTGTGGCAACTTGTCCCTGCTTGTTGGCAGTGATCAGCCAAGGGGTGGACATGTTACATTAATGTCACATCTGCAGGCTGTGTCAGAACTTCACACAGCAAACACATTGCACATGCTTCAGCCCAATGCCCACATCTCAAAATCTAAAGTGAGTCATCTTCAGTCATTGAGGGGGTGCTGACACAGTTAATCAAGGATCTCATCCAATTTCAGTCCAGGGCTCGGGCACAGTCACAATCAGTGCTATCCTGACTTTGACTTAGGAAGAGGTAATGCATCATGATAGTTGGTGTATCTCAGCTGTATGTTGAGTGCTCTGAGGTTAAACCGGGGAGTTGAGGGCTTAAATAAAAGTATTGAGTGGAAACATGAGGAAGCTCAAATATGTCAGTGTCATCAGGGATGTGGCAGGAAGTTGAAAGCTTGGTGTCAGACAGGTTGAGCCTGCGGCTCATTCTGTGAATTGTTACCTGGGTTACCTTTCATCTTCGGCCGAATGGTAAGTGTGGAATGGAAATTTAAAACAAATTCCCTGGACTGAGTGGAAAAAGTAGGTTCTGCCTTTGAGCAATGTGAGGCTCTTCAATTGCATTAATCAGATCAGGTTAAAGACAACTACAATCACAGGCTTCTGCATGGGAACCTTGTGCAGTGACTAACCATGTGACATGCAAAGGTTAGAGTGGTGCTAGAAAAGCTCAGCAGATCAGGCAGCATTCGAGGAGCAGGAAAATCGACGTTTTGGGCAAAAGCCCTTCATCAGGAATGAGATTCAGGGCATCATTAGACTATATGCATGTCACATTGAGATTGGAGTATCATGATGAATCATAGAATCCCTACAATGTAGAAGCAGGCCATTCAGTCCATTGAGTCAACAATGACCCTCCGAAGAGCATCCCACCCACCCCACCTCTGTAACCCTGCATTTCTTACAGCTAATCCACCTAACCTACACATCCCTGCACACTATGGGCTGCAGTGGTTCAAGAAGGCAGCTTACCACTATCTTCTCAAGGACAACACGGGGGAGGCCATAAATGTTGGTCAGCCAGTGACATACACACCCAACCAAATGAATACAAAAAAAACTATGGGCAATTTAGCATGGCCAATCTACCTAATCTACACATTGTTGGACTGTGGGAGGAAACCCACACAGACACAGAGAGAATGTGTAAATTCTACACAGACAGACACCCTGGGCTGTAATCGAACCTGGGTTCCTGGTACTGAGATGCAGCAATGCTAATCACTGAGTTACTGCACTGCTCATTACAGGTGACTTCAGCAATAGAAGTGAGTTCCTTCTATTCAATTTACAAATCATCTATGACCATCAGTACCACAACTTAGATATCTGCACCAGGCACTCTGGGAGCTGTCATGATACCTTCATCTTTGATAAATCTCAGGTTCTTGCTTCATTTCAAGGGGTTTACTGTCATGGCTACTGGAATGCTTTCAGCAACTAATGCTGATGATTCCATGACTCAAACCCATGACTGAGGCCCAGTGTAGATATAATGCAGCCCATTCCTCCACTGAGGCCATTGTGGAGGAGACTGTAGGAATTCTGTAGGTAGAGTTCCAAAACTTGGACTGGTTTGAGGTGTGGAATAGGGGATGTTTTCTCCATCAAATTTTTGCCCACTGTGCTCTGTATAACTGGAGTAGGCAAAGAGGGGATGTGATGGATGCTGGAAAGCTGGGAAAGTGGGAGCAGTCTTCTGAAGAGGAAAATGAGAACATTAAATTCGAGGAACATCACCTTCTGCATGATAGAGCACTGCAACATTGGGGGCAACAAGCCAGGTTGGACGTCATCAAAATCCACTTCCAAGAAATCGGAGGTGGTTGAAGTCATCAATGAATTGAAATATGGGCTCCATTTCTCTTACCGCAGATGCTGTCAGTTCAGCTGAATCTTGCCACCATCTACTTTTCTTTTACAGAAGGCCTCAGTGATAGTGCGAATATGTTCAACACTTAAAATCCACTTCAAAATTCCAAAAAAAAACATTGCAGTTGAAGCTGTAAACATCCAATGTCCAAGGATAAAAATCACACAACACCAGGTTATAGTCCAACAGGTTTAATTGGAAGCACACTAGCTTTCGGAGCGTCGCTCCTTCATCAGGTGATTGTGGACGGCTCGATCCTAACACAGAATTTATAGCAAAAATTTGCAGTACGATGTAACTGAAATTATACATTGAAAAATTTATTGTCTGTTAAGCCTTTCATCTGTTAGAATACAGTGATAGTTTCACTTCTTTCATGTGTAAATCACAAAACCCTTTTTTTAAAGTTGCATTCTCGGGTTAGCTGTTAACAATGGTGATAGCTAGACAATATGTTGAAGGTGTTAGCCCCCTGTGTTCTCTGTCTATGACCTGATGTTTAGATTGATTCCAATCTAAAAAGTGAAATAACAGAGTTTTACATAAATTCATGCAGCTTTTGCGCTCAGAGTTCTATATGAATCTATGTCGGTTGTGGAAGGATCCTTTGGGGCCCTGGACGGAGGTGAGGGGCGAAGATTTTACACCTCTTTCGGTGGCAAGGGAAGTTCCCAAGAGTGGAGGGTGGGTTTGTGGGGGCGTAGACCTAACGAGTGAATCGCGGAGAAAATAGTCTCTGTGCAATGCTGAAACGGGTGGGGAGGGAAATAAATCTCTGGTGGTAGGGTCTGACTGTATGTGGCGAAAATGGTATATGATGATGGATTGTACCCAGAGATTGTGGAATGGAAAGATAAGGACCAGGGAGTTCTATCCTTATTGTGGTTGGAGCTGTGGGGTTCAAGGGTGGAGGTACAAGAATTGGAGAAGATGCACTGGAGGGCATTGTTGACCACATGAGAAGGGGACATTGCCGTCGTTGAAGTAGAAGGCTAGCTGAGATGTTCTGGCATGGAATTGCTCTTCTTGGGAACAGAGGCGAAAGATTTGGTAGTAAGGGATAGTGTTTTTACGGGGTGGGGAGGGCAGTGGAAGGGGGTAAAGATCAGGTAGCTGTGGATGTCGGTGGGTTTGAACTAGATGTCAGTGTTGAGTCAGTTGCCGGAAATAGAGATGGAGGGGTCCTGGAAGGGGAGGGAAGTGTTTGAGATAGTCCAGGTGAACCTCAGGTCAGGGTGGAAGGTGTTTGTGAAACTGATGAACTGTTCAACTGCCTCGTGGGAGCATGAGGCAGCCCCGACACAGTCATCAATGTAGTGGAGGAAAAGGTGGGGAATGATGCCAGTATAACTACAGAATGTAAACTGTTCCACATATCCAACGAAGAGGCAGGCATAGCTGAGGCCCATGGGAGTGCCCATGGCTAGCCCATTGGTCTGGAGGAAGTGGGAAGATTCAAAGGAGAAATTATTGAGGGTGAGGGCCAGTTCAGCTAATCAAATGAGTGTGCCAGTTGAAGGGTACTGGTTGTGTCGGCTGGAGAGGAAGAAACGGAGGGCTGAGAGGCCTTTGTCACGGTGGATGGACATGTACAGAGACTGGATGTCAATGGTGAAGATGAGGCATTGGGGGCTGGGGAAACGAACGTCGTGGAGGAGGTGGAGACTGTGGGTGGTGTCCAAAATGTATGTGGGGATATCCTGTAGCAAGGGGAACAGGACGTTGTCAAGGTATGAGGAGATACGTTTGATGGGGCAGGAGCAGGTGGTAGCTATCACCATTGTTAACAGCTAACCTGAGAATGCAACTTTAAAAAAAAGGGTTTTGTGATTTACACATGAAAGAAGTGAAACTATCACTGTATTCTAACAGATGAAAGGCTTAACAGACAATAAATTTTTCAATGTATAATTTCAGTTACATCACACTGCAAATTTTTGCTATAAATTCTGTGTTAGGATCGAGCCGTCCACAATCACCTGATGAAGGAGCGTCGCTCCGAAAGCTAGTGTGCTTCCAATTAAACCTGTTGGACTATTACCTGGTGTTGTGTGATTTTTAACTTTGTACACCCCAGTCCAACACCGGCATCTCCAAACAATGTCCAAGGAAGCCTTGTAGGGCTAATATTTCAGTGAAGAGCAAACGTCACAATACTTGCCAGCCAAAAGTTTTACCAATAATCATCTAACTGAGCCTTGTTGTTCACTATTGTGTAGTGTGAGGTTATTATTCAAACTGCGAATTTATTCCTTCCACATCTGCTTTCAATTTTCTTAATACTGCCACTGTTTCCCACTGAGGAGCAATAAAAACAGGAAATTCCAAAGAAGAGAAAATGAAGAGAAACTCCTGGTCTGGAATTGTCCACACAGTTATTCCTTCCATCTTGTCACCACATTTGTCACTGCTGCTTTTCCCCACCTTACAACAGTGACAATCTTCAGACCGTTCTCCCCTGGATAGCCAGTGTTTCATGTGCTGTCTGCAATGGTGTCTGTCGCAAGCATCTATGCATAATGCAAAGACATCAGAGGCCAGATAGTCAGTCTACAATCTTCAAACAATCTCCTATTCATGGAAGGAAATCTGCATCACTGGCAATGCAAGTTGCCCAATATACGTGGTCAATTAAGAAAGTTATCTTTTATGAATGAAAATCATTCATTTGTTTTAACATGTCCCATTTCTATGTGTCCATGCACATACTTTGCATACTTAATCATTTAAAGCATGCGGGTCTTTTAATGGTGCACGTGTTCTTTGATTGATCCAGTGTCTGATTGTTCCTGAGGTGATGCTCCAGGAAATGTTGCCACCATGAGGGTTGTTGTTGTATAGCAGGCTGCTATCCATTGCCACTACTGGGGAATGGTTATTCTCTGGGACTGAAGGTCATTCTGTTCCTTGCGTAGTTGGTGATATCACATCTTCCTCATCAGCTTCTCCTCTTGTACGCACATTCAGTCTGTATTTTCCTAAGATTCCTACACCCTCCTCTCTCTTCCCTGCTAAGTTCCTGTAACATCCATGTTTTTTCCTACCATGACAGCCCATAAAACTGTCTTCCCGTGATTTCTCCTGAATTACAAGGCTAGAAAAGTGCAAGATCTTCCCCGATGCCCTGTATTTTTCCCCCGCTATCAGAATCTTTCCCATGACCTCTCCTTTCATACACCAATCCCTCAATCCAGCCCCACAATGTCCCTCGTCCACCTTTTTCTCTCCTCCCAACATTGAGCCCTGGCTGCCTCCATTTAAAATGTCTCCCTTCCCCACTCCCTTCTCCTGGGCCGTGGCCTTGTGCCTTATGAAAGATGGATAGTCGGTCAGACAGGACATCTGCAGCAAAGAATTCAAATATGCCTGCTGTTAATTTCAGCAAAATGCTCAGGAAGTTTGGAGTTTTAGGTTTCCTATTCAGACCTCCTCAACCTTGCTCCCAACCTTCCTGTAAGTGTTGGGGCTAAGGTATCCATAAAGGGATGTGAGTGGTACAATATCCTTGACTGAAAAGCCTATTGTTTTCTTAAGTCCATGATATATTCCCCTTAGGTCTCCATTTTTAAAGCCCGTTTATATCACCTTGCACAGATCTGCCAATATAATTGACTGCGTTTTCTTGCTGTTTGTTGCAATTTGCTCGTGGGCGCTCTGAGATCTGCACATATCTCAGGGAGACAAATTAATTCTGTGCTGAAGATATACTTCAGCTGGGTATGCTTCAGTGACTGAAATCATTTCCTCAGAGTATGCTACAAACCAGTCTGTACCTTATACCGCCTTATGTACGTGAACCACATTTGCAACCATTTTATTTTTCTGGGCATGGATTCAAATAAGTCAGAGGCACACACAGACATCAGGCTTGCAAAGTCCTTCTAACTGTTATCCAGGCACTTGTGCCAAAAATGAAAGGCTGTCCTAAATGCATCGTCACAAAAATTAAGTTTCTCAGCCAATATCCTAAACTCCTCAGTTGCTGATCCTGATTATAGCTTGTGGCACTGCAGGTCAGACCTATCAGACGTGGCAGCACAGTAGTACACAGTCAGGAGAGAGCGCTTTCTGGGACTTCCCAACATTGAATCCAGACATCATGACATCGTGTGGCATCATAAGTTAATAATTTCATAAGATGGAGAAGCAGAATGAGGCCATTAGGCCCACTGAGTCTGCTCCACCATTCGATCATGGCTGATGTAGGGATTGCTGGTTGGGTTTGTTGGATACCAGCTCCCTGGTTCTGACACCGGGCTTTTGTCATAAGGTGTGTGGTGAAAAACAGATGCTTCAGAACTCTGATTTTTTTAAAACATACAAAATGGAAATTATGTACAATAACTGAAAAAGAAAATGTATATTTCAGAAATCCCAGTGTTATGGATCAAGCAAAGTGAGAGTTACCTGACATCTAACTAGCAACCCTGACTTGATGCTATGTGTTTAAAATTACAGAGGGCTGTTAATTACTGGGTGACATGGGAAAGTAGAGAGAAAAAGATAAAACGTTAATCTGAAGATCGTATCCCCTGCATCCCTTCCTCGGGGGTGCCCTGCGCCTTCGCCCCTGAAGCCCACCCTTCCTACCGTATCTAACTGAGCTGGGACAGAGGGTCTCGGTGACCTTATGCTTACCCCTGAAGTGGCTTGTGTCAGCTTGGATGGTGGTGGATGTCACTGGCACTGCTCCTGGTCGGTATCTTGGCTCCCCAGTCGTTTCTTTCCAGTACGTGGAGGTTTGTGGATGAGAAGATCGTTTGATCTCTTTCTTCTTCTGGGTCTGTGATGGTTGCAGCCCTTGACTCATTGCAACTGGCTGTGGCTGATTGTCTCCATTCTGGCCGACGTGTTCGCTGAATCCAACCTTCCTTAGAGATCAGGGTTCCCCAGGTATACTGACTGCTGGTTCCCCATTAATCCTGCCAAGTCTGGATTTGATTACTGAGCTGTTGTTCATCCTCTCACAGTGGAATGAACCTCCTGATTATTAGCTGTGATATAAATGGTTTTCTGATTAAAGTAAATGGGTTTCCGATAGTTTTGCATGTCCAGTATTTCTCTTTGATGGATGTAGGTTAAAGTTTGACTGATAGTGTAAGGCCTTCACAATCAGAAGCAAACAGTTTTGCATGGAGTACAACATTGTGGAATGATCAGTATCTCTGTGTCCGAGCAAACGATTTAAAGTTGAATGGTTTTATATCACTGTAGGCTCCAGAACGTCTCAGATGTTTGCTCTGCAGGCTGGTATTTATTGTCTTTAGCTTAGGTGTTTGTGGGGGTCTTTCTTTAGCTTTACAACCTAAACTCCTGTTCCAAACTGCTGCCCCAGGCTTGCATATTGCCTAGTCTGTCTCAGCCAGAGAGTTCAGGAAATCTTAGATCAAATGTGAATTTCACAAACTCAAGTCCCAAGTTCAGAGGGATTTAGTCCAGGGCATCGGATGGGCATGTTTGCCCCAGCTAACACCAATATGTTCCTCAATCCCATTTTTCTGCCTTCTCCCCATAACCTTTCAACCCATTACCAATGAAAAATCTGTCTAACTCCTCCTCAAATTTACCCACTCTCCCACACTTCTGGGATAGTGAATTCCATTGATTCACAACCCTTTGGGAGAAGTAGTTTCTCCTCAACTTTGTTTTGAATTTGCTGCCCCTTATCCTAAGACTATGACCTCTCATCCTAGGATGCCTCACAAGAGGAAGCATCTGCTCTGTGTCTATTTTATCCATACCTTTTATCATCTTGAATACCTCAATTTGATCTCCCCTCATTCTTCTAAATTCCAGAGAGTATAGGCCTGAACCGTTCAATCCTTCTTCATATAACAAACACCTAATCTCTGAGATTAATCTCATGAACCTCCTCTCAACTGCCTCCAATGCCACTACATCTTTCCTCAAATAAGGGGACCAAAACTGTGCACAATAGTCCAGGTGCAGTCTCACCAATGTTTTGTATAGCTGTACCAATACCTCCTTATCATTACACTCTCTTACTTTAGCTATAGAAGCCAACATTCCATTCGCTTTTTTAAATTACCTGTTGTACCTATGTGCTAGTTTTCTGTGACTCTTGAATGAGGGCACCCAAATCCCTTGTACCATAACACCCCAAAGTCTCTCCCTATTTACATAATAGGTCACCTTGCCATTTTTCCAACCAAAATACATGACCTTACGCTCATCCACATTAAATTCCATCCTCCACATTTTGGCCCACTCTCCTACCTATCTATATCCATCTGTCCCATATCCTATTTCCTCATTGCTATTCCCATCCTGCCTATTTTTGTGTCATCCACAAATTTGGCTCTCGAGCTTCTATCCCTGTATGTAAGTTGTTAATGCAGATTGTAAATGGCTGGGATCCGAGGACTGAACCATGTGGCACCCCACTGGTTACATCTTGCCATCCAGGGAAAAAAAAACATTTAGCCCGACTCTCTGTCTTCTGTCCATCAGCTAATCATCTATTCATGCTAATAAATTACCCTGAATCCCATATGATCCAACCTGGTGAATTAAACTTTTGTGTGGCACCTTATCAAATGACTGCCACAAAATCTAGATATATTACATCCATAGGATCCTCATTATACACTTTGCTTGTTACATCTTCAAATAATTCTAGTAAGTTAGTCAAGTATGATTTGCCCTTCATAAAACCATGCTGACTCTGATGGATAACATTTTGACTTTCCAAATGTCCTGGTATTACTTCCTTGATAATTGATTCTCACACTTTCACAACTACCATTGTTAAACTAGCTGGTCTGTAATTTCCCACATATTGGCTGCCTTTCTTTTTGAATAAGGGCATTGCATAAGCATTTTTCCAATCCATTGAAACTTTTCCTGTGTCCAGGGAATTGTGGAATATTTTAACCAATGGATCCACTATCTCCACTGCCACTTCCGTAAATACCCTAGGATATAGGCCATCAAGCCCAGGGGACCTGTCAGGCCTCAATCCGAAACTTTTGCTGAGTACCTTTACCTTATTGATGTCGATTGTTCTAGGTTCCAAACTTCCTATGCCTCTGACTTGCCCATTCAATTAAAATTGGTACTATTTTCCTCCACTGTGAAATCGGAGGCAAAGTATTGATTTAGCATCTCTGCCATTTCAGTGTTCCCCAGTATTAACTCACCGGTTTCATTTGTGAAGGGACCAACATTCACCTTAGTGACTCACTTCCCTTTCTTATACATAGAGAAGCTTTTGCTATCTTTTTTGATATTTCATGTTAGTTTTTATTTGTACTTTACCATATTTCTTTTTTTTAGTATCCCTCTGTTTATGTTTAAATGTTTCCCCATCTTCCAGCATGCCACTGATCAAACATGGGCAAGAGCATAGACATAGGTGCAGAAATTAGGCCATTCAGCCCATCAAGTCTGCTCTGTCATTCAACTATGGCTGATAATTTCTCAACCCCATTTTCCCACTTCTTTCCCTTAACCCTTGGTACTCAAGAACCTACCTATCTCAGTCTTAAATAGACCTGTCCTCCACAGCCTTCTGTGGCAATGAATTCCACAGATTCACCACTCTCTAGCTGAAGGACGTTTCTCCATATCTCAATTCTAAGAGCTTTTCTCTTTACTCTATGGCTGTGGCCTCAGGTCCTAGTCTCTCCTACCAATGGAAACATCTTCCCAACATCCACTCTGTCCAGGCCATTCAGTATTCTGGGAAAGCACAGATGTCAGGCAGCATCCGAGGAGCAGGAGAATCGGTGTTTCGGGCATTAGCCCTTCATCAGAAATGAGGCTTGTGGGCCAGGGTTGAGAGATAAAAGGGAGGAGGATTGGGTTGTGGGGAAGGTAGCTGAGAAAGCAAGTGGTGGATGAAGGTGAGGGAGAAGGTGGTAGGTCAGAGGGGGGAGTGATGGACAGGTCCGGAGGGCAGTGCCAAGCTAGAGACTTGGGACTAGGATAATATGGGAGGAAGGGAAATGAGGAAGCTGTTGAAATCCACATTGATCCCATGTAGTTGCAGGGTTTAAAGGTGGAATATGAGGCGTTCCTCCTCCAGGCATCAGGTGGTAACGGTTTGGCGATGGAGGAGGTCCAGAACCTGCATGTCCTTGACAGAGTTGGAGGGGGAGTTGAAGTGTTCAGCCACAGGGCAGTGAGGTTAGTGGGTGCAGGTGTCCCTAAGATGTTCTCTGAAACGATCAGCAAGAAGGCGTCCTTCTCCCCAATGTAGAGGAGACCACACCGAGTGCAACAGGTGCAGTAGATGACATTGGTAGAGGTACAGGTGAATTTCTGACGGATGTGGAAGGATGCCTTGGGGCCTTGTATGAAGGTGAGGGGAGTGGTGTGGGCACAGGTTTTGCACTTCCTGAGGTGGCAGAGAAAGGTGCCAGGAGTGGGGTGTGGGCTGGTGGGGGGCGTGGACCTGACAAGGGAGTTGCGGAGTTACCATGAAGACTGATACAAAGTAATTATTTAGTTCCTCAATCATTTCCTTGTTTCCAAATACTATCCCTCCAGCATCATTTTCCATGGTCCACTGTCCGATTTTTGCCTTTCTTTTGCCCTGTATGTATCTCAGGAAACTCTTTCAGTCTTCTTTTACATTACTGGCTAGCTTACCTTCATATTTAATATTTTCTCTCCTTATTTCTTTCTTTATTGCCCTCTGTTGGTCTTTGTAAGTTTCCAATTATCTGGTTTCCCAATCCCCTTCACCACATTATATGATTTCTCTTTTGCTTTTATGCTATCCCCACCTTCCCTCGTTAGCCTTGGTTACCTCATCCTCCCAGTGCCATGATTCTGCCGATTTTTAATTAAATTCATTCAGGGGATGTAGGTGTCACTGGTATGGCCAGCATTTATTGTCTATCCTTAGCAGTCCTTGAGTCCAGTTTGTTTTGTATATGTATGTCCACAATAGGAAGAAGAAAATTCTATCATGTTAACTAAGCAATTCTAAAGCGAGGTTGATATTTTTCCAAATCAGGACAGCAAGTATTATGGGGTGGTTTGGTGTTCTTATGTATCTGCTTCCCTCGAAAATCTAGACGGTAGTGGTTGTGGATTTGGAAGGTGTTTTCTAAGGACCCTTAGGCAATTTATGCAGTGGAGTAACCGTACATGCTGCTACTGAGCAATAGTAGTAGAGGGAGAAAATATTTGAAGATGTTACCAATCAAACAGTTTGTTTTATCTGAGGTATCAAGTTTCTTGAGTTTTGTTGGAGCTGCATTTATCCAGGCAAGTGAGGAGTACTCCATTACACTTTTGACCTTTAGCTTGTAGATGGTGGACAGACTTTGAGGAATCAAGAAGTGGTTTACTTGGTGCAAGAGTCCTAGCTTCTGACCTGCTCTTGTAGCTAATGTACTTCTTTGAGTTGTCTAATGAGAGTGTTGCTTGCCACTTGTCAGGCCAAAGCTAGATATTGTCCAGGCCTTGCTGCATTTGGACACAAACTGCTTTAGTGTCTGAGGTATCATTAATGGCATTATGAAAATCTCCACTTCTGACCTTATGATCAAGAAAAAATCATTGTTGAATCATCTGAGGGTGGCTGAGCCTAAGATGTTAACGCTTACAATACTATCTCAGAGCATTTCCATGTTGAACACCATTTGGAAGAAGCATTGAGAGAGGCAAGGTCAAGGAATGTGGAGTTTTAATGGCTCAGTAGGACCATTACTACAGCTGGATAAGTCCTGATGGTCACATCTGTCAATCTTTGCAGGCAGATGCAGAGAGAATCAACAAGAGGACAAAAATCTACTTGACTTCATCATTGCCAACCTGTCTTTTGCAAATACAACCATTCATGATTGCATTGGTCTTTGTGGAGACTAAGTTTGATTTTCACTCTAAGCATATGAGTCATTATACTGTAAGACACAGCCACCATCAAGGGGAGGTCACGCCTGACAAATTTGTTAGAATTCTTTGAGTAGATATTGATAATTTAGGTAAATGAGAGTCAGTGGACATGATCTATTTGGATTTCCAGAAGGGCTTAGACAAGGTGCACACAGGAGGCTGCTAAATAAGACAAGAGGCCATGGTGTTAGGGGCAAGGTACTGGCATAGATGGAGGATTGGCTGACTGGCAGAAGGCAGAGAATTGGGATAAAGGAGACTTTTTCAGGATGGCAGATAGTGACTAGAGGAGTTCTGCAGGTGTCTGAGTTGGGACCAGAATTATCCACATGATACATTAATGATCTAGATGAACTGATGGCATTGTTGCTTAATTTGCAGATGACACAAAGATAGGTAAAGGGCCAAGTAAAGTTGAGGAAGCAAGGAGGCTGCAAAAGGTCTTGAACAGACTAGGAGAGAGGGCAAAGAAGTGGCAAATAGAACACAATGTGGGCAAGTGTGAGGTTATGCACTTTGGTAGGAAGAATAGAGGCATCGACTATTTTCCAAGTGGCGAAAGCTTTGGAAACCTGAAGCACAAGGGGATTTGGGAGTCCTAGTTCAGGTTTCTCTTAAAGTTAGCATACAGATTCAGGTGGCAGTTAGAAAGGCAAACATAATAGTCGTACTCATTTCAAAAGAGCGAGAATACCAGAGCACAGATGTACTCCTGAGATTGTATAACCATATGGTCAAATTGTATTAGGAATATCATAAGCAGTTTTGAGCTCCATATCGAAGGAAGGATGTGATGATGTTGGAGGGGTCCATCCTGAGGATGAAGGGCTTGTTAAATGAGGAGTGGGTTGAGAAGTCTAGATCTGTACTCAGTTGAGTTTAGAAGGATGAGGAGGGGATCTCATTGAAATTTCGAGAATACTTTGAAGTCTGGATAGAGTGGACATGGAGAAGATGTTTCAGCCAGTAGGAGAGACTAAGGTACAGCCTTAGACCATTTCGAAGTGAGATAAGAAGGATTTTCCCAGCTAGAAGGTAGTTAATCTATGGAATACATTGCCACAGATGGCTGTGAAGGCCAAGTCATTGAATGTATTTAAAACAGAGATAGATAGTTTCTGTTAGTAGGGGGATCAAGGGTTAGAAGGCAGGAGAGTGGGATTGAGAAGCGTAGCAACCATGATCAAACGGTGAAGCAGACTCGATGGGCTGAATGGCCTAATTCTGCTCCAATGTCTTACGATCTTATGATCTAAACCTGTTTTCACTCCCTCAAACCTAATACAACATTCAATTATGCTTTGATTTGACCAGCTATGGGCATCCTTCTGATGGATGCCATTGTGTCTTTTATGCACATAAGCAAATGGAACCTGCTCTATTTTGGTTTCAAAATTTGCTGATCCAGGAAACTGTCTTGAAAATACTATGAGCACATCTCCCAGGCTTCCTTTTCCAATTTGATTCATCCAATCTATATGTAGATTGAAATTTTTCACAGTTATTGCTGTACCTTTCTGCGATGCAGCGGCAAGATGCAAAGTTACCTAGACCTTTGTTCCAGGTTACTTCAGATGGGGTCATTGGATTTGATTCATGATCGGAGACAGGAGGGTGTGACTGTGAGTAAAGAGAACTGTGAAAGTTAAAATGGACAAAGCACGGCTCTTACTACTGTCCAAACAGGTTTGACATTACTGTAGCCTGCATGGAAAAATGCAGACATATGAGTAAACTGACCACAGTATCATGCTACAGGAAGCCATTTCAGCAGGTGGGAGCTAACAGGAATGGTGTGACAGTGGGAGAGCTTATAATCAAAGGTAAAGGCATTTCTTTGTAATTGTGAGAAAAGTTCCAGAGGGCTTTGTTTTGTTGCCATTTTTCAGCACATCTGGTTTTGACTGGAGAGAAACTTGGAGTGGGCAGATCCAGTTGTCATGGTGCAAGAAGGTACCAGTGACAGAGGGAGTATGCGCAGTTAGGGGCTACATTAAATTAGAATCTCAAACATGGTAATTTTTGGATCATTACTGTGGCACAACCAAATGGTTACAAAATGACTCAAAGCTGATATTCTTCAAATTACTAACATTTACAGCAGAAGTATTTGGCTTGGATCACAAGGTGTCCATTTGTACTCAGGTACTACAGTCCAACTATATCACTTGCCCTGGCATTTTTAAAGAAATTAATGTTTTAATTAATGGACCCAACCATTATGAACAAGTTTTACTGCTCCTACTAATAAAACCTTACAATTACCAATAAATTCCCTGAGCTTTGAAAAACAGATTATGAAAATGCTAATTTGTTTTTAATGTGCACAAGTCATTACTCATTATGATCATAATCAACTATCTGATTTTCAGTGACCTCAGGCTCAACATTTTCTAAACTCAGCTGGTCCACAGATTAGTTTGATTAACTTGTATTCCCCACCATTCCCACCTTTCCCATTCTTGCCACTCACTCTTTTTCTGTTGTCCTTCATCATTCCTGATCCCTTCCCACTTCTGTTACATCCGACCCCCACTAGTGACCTCCCCACCCTTCCTGGGTTAATTTAAACAAGGTAAAATCACATCAGGTTCAGGGCAGTTAATTAGCTTGGATGGAGGATTGGTTAACCAACAGAAAACAGAGAGTTGGGACAAATGGGTCCTTTTCTGGTTGGCAAGATATAACTAGTGGGGTGCCATAGGGTTTGGTTCTTAAGCTCCAACAATTTATAATCTATATTAGTGATAGAAAGTACTGTGGCCAAACTTGTAGATGACTCATTAAAATAGGTGAGACAGTAAGATCATGGAGTCATAGAGTCACAGAGGTTTACAACATGGAAACAGGCCCCTCTTTCCAACTTGTCCATGCCGCCCAGTTTCCACAATTAAACTCGTCCCATTTGCCTGCGTTTGGTCAATAGCCCTCTCCCTATCGTCCCATCCATGTAGCTGCCCAAACACTCCTTTGTAACAAAATTGAACTTGCCTCCACCACTACCTCTCACAGTCCAATCTGGACACTCACCACCTTCTGCGTGATATCAAAGATATAAAAGGGACCTTAGGGGCAACCTTTTCACGCAGAGGATGGTACATGTATGAAATAAGTTGCCAGAGGAAGTGGTGGAGGCTAGTACAATTGCAACATTTAAAAGACATCTAAATGGGTATATGAATATGAAGGGTTTGGAGGGAAATGGGCTGGGTGCTGGCAGGTGGGACTAGATTGGGTTGGGATATCTGGTTGGCATGGACAAGTTTGACTGAAGGGTCTGTATCTGTGCTGTACATCTCTATGACACTATGATGAAAGCAAGCATGCCAAAAGCCTTCTTCATCATCCTGTCCAAGTGTGACTTCATTTTCAAGGAACTGTGAATCTGTTCCCCCTAGATATCTTTGTTCTAACACTTCCCTAGGCCCGAACATTGATTGTGTAAGTCCTGCCTTAGTTTTACCTGTCAAAATGCAACACCTTGCAGTTATCTAAATTTAACACCAACTGCCATTTCTCAGCCCACTGGCTCATTAGATCAAGATCTCCCTGTATTGTACAGTAATGAAAAAAAAGTTTAGAAATGGATATGGATAGGTTAAGCAAATGGGCTAAAATTTGGCTGGTAGACTTTAACATGGGTAAGTGTGAGATTATCCATTTGATCAGAAGAATAGAAAGACAACTTATTATATAAATAGAGAGACCCTTTAGAATGCTTCAGTATAGAGGGATCTGGGTGTTTCATGCATGAATTGCATAAAAATAGTATAAAGGTACTGTATGTAGGTTTGCTCGCTGAGCTGGAAGGTTCATTTACAGACATTTTGTTACTCTACAAGGTAACATCTTTAGTGGGCCTCAGGCAAAGCAAATGCTAAAAATTCCTGCTTTCTATCGACAAACACATTGAGTTAGACCCCATTACCACCCTCTGAGAAAAGGATAAGGAAGTGACTACACCGCAGGAAATAACATCACCACAGGAAATGACATTACCAACCCAAAGAAACCCAAACATAAATATAAACCTCAACCTGAGCCTGCATAGGTACATAGTCTGTCCTGTCAAAACTGTGCAGGGCCGTTCCTTCAAAACGATTGGACTTTTTAAAGCTGTCTGCCCCAACAAAATAAACTCCCAGCTCACAACCGAAAATAAAAGCCCATTCAAGCAATTAGCATTCAGAAAATACATTGACGAGCAATTCCTGGGGGAAAATAAAAGAACCAGTGAAATGTTTGAGTGCAGAAACCTTAGTTGATTAACATAAAACAAACTTTAAGTCAAGCATAGAACATAGAACATAGAACATAGAACATAGAAGAATACAGCGCAGTACAGGCCCTTCGGCCCTCGATGTTGCACCTAACCTACATTAGCCCACTATCCTCCATATGCCTATCCAATGCCCGCTTAAATGCCCATAATGAGGAAGAGTCCACCACTGCTACTGGCAGGGCATTCCATGAACTCACGACTCGCTGAGTAAAGAAACTCCATGGAGGAGTTTCAGTTCATTCTGATACAGGGTTTTGATTGAAGCTTGACGTCTTCCATTCATTAACTAACAAAGTCACAGTCCAGGATGAATACCATTTAAAGTAAAGGGACTGGAGTGGGTATTAAATAAGATTTTTTAAAAAGGGGTTCCAACAGGCGTAAGGCTGCTAGTATGGTACCACGTATTTTAACATCCGAAGGGTTAACATTGCTAGACATAACTGAAGTGAAATCTTAAACATCCCAAGGCCTGTATCAACCCAGAGAACAGACTAGAGAATATAACAGGTTCCCATAGACAGGATAACTGAAAGGAGAAGGATGGATGATTCCCGTTTATTTACTTTTCATTCTTATACAACAATGCACATACATGTAATTGAGGGGCATAAATGTTGATGATATTCGGTATGCATTGGACAGAAGAGGTACAGAGATCATTTAGACTTAGGACAGAGCCACGGCAGAGAGTCAGACAGAATTCTGTTTGGTCTGTCTATGACTGACGTTGATTGAATAATCACAAAGTTAACCTGCATCCCAAAGTCCCCTCTGGTCTGTGTAGGGAGAATTGACCATTACAGGTCAAATGACAGGTAGGCTTCAGCGTAAAGAAATAAAGATTATTGAAACAGTATACGATACACAAACAGGATGATTCATTGTTATGTAGAAGATCTGGAATAGTTCTACAATTCATCCATGAAGTCCAGGCAACCAGAAGAACTTTCTACATTATTTTTATAGCTATTTAGAAGTCTTGAGAAACTGAAAACAGCTTTCCACATCACATTGCAGTCAAATGTCAAACCAGTGTTTCTGTTCATCCCAAGTGCCTCACCCACTTTACAGAAAGTGAGTCAAGAATTTGAACCAGTGCTGCAACAGAGTTGTTTTTGGGATGAAGGGTAGCAAATTTAAAACTGTGACCTCTTGTTCTATGATGCCCCATAAGAGGAAGAATCCTTTCTACATCTACATCCACATTAGGGAGATTTAAACAATCCATAGATAAGCACGTGGATGATTTTGCAACAGTATAGGGGGATGAGCTGAGAATAGTTCACAGGTTGGCGTAACATCGAGGGCCGAAGGGCCTGTTCTGCGCTGTATTGTTCCATGTTCTATGTTCTATGTTCTATGATCATGTTCTACTTTGTCAATCCCCTTTAGCATCTTATTTTCCTCAATTAGATATCCTCCCATTCTTCTAATCTCCAGAAACTATAGGTCTAAAGTGCTCAATCTCTCTTCGTAAGACAAGCTCCTTATCTCTGGAATCAATCTCGACAATGTCTTCTGGACACTCTCCAGAGCAACTAGATCCTCCTCAAGTCACGTGACTAAAACTGTATGCAGTACTCCAAGTACAGTCTCAGTAATCCCTTGCAACAACACTTCCTACTTTTATTCTCTATTCCTTCAGCAATAGATGACAAAATTCTATTTGCCTTCCTTCTTACCTGTCGTACCTTCATATTTAGTGAATTTTGAGAATTTTGAGAACCGTCCATGCCGAGCAGATATCCCAACTCAATCTAGTCCCACCTGCCAGCACCTGGCCCATATCCCTCCAAACCCTTCCTATTCCTATACCCATCCAGATACCTTTTAAATCTTCCAATTGTACTAGCCTCCACTACTTACTCTGGCAGCTCATTCCATACCCCTCATCCCAGGGAAAAGACTTTGTCTATTTATCCTATCCATGCCCCTCATGATTTTATAAACCTCAATAAGTTCACCTCTCAGCCTCCAACAATCCAGGGAAAACAGCCCTAACCTTTCAACCTCTCCTTATAACTCAAAGTAGGGCTCTGTTTTCACAATTCTCAGCTAGCCTATGTAAACTACAAATAAAAGGAATCCATGCTTTCTTGCTGTCATTATCACATATTGCCTGATCTATAATATTACTTTCCCTAAGGCTGAGTATGTATCGAATGGTGATATAACTTACTTGTCTGTGGCCATTTCCTCATTAATTTTCTATCTGATCAAGATATCATCCACACTACTGCCTATGGCAGGACATTCCTTCATAAGGACTGGGATCCCAGGTGCACTCACAGTTGGAATTTTGGGATCATGAGCTCTAAGGTAGCAATGGCCACTTGACAAATGCATCTTGCACTAACAGACGGGTCTGTACTTACACAGGACTCTCCTCACTTTCACAGCTTTCCATCCCCGCTCTCACAACTCTTACTTAGATGTTGTGATAATTTTCAGGCATCAAAATAGGATCACAGTGGGGAATACTTGAGAAGCACTGGCCTATGATGTAGAGCAGTGTACTGACCTGTTCCTTGCTGGGTTTTCCCATTAGACCTGATGCTGTTTAGTACCTTGTTAACTGACAGTGTCAATCCCAGCAATTCTCTTACTAATTCAAGCCTGCTGTTCCGTTGAAAGACTCTACAAAGGCAAATTTTGTTTCATTGTTTTTTCTTATTCTCACAGTGCTCCATGTACTTTTTGATCCTTCGTTTTTCCTTCTAATTTGTTGGGTTTTTTTTCTCAGCAGAGTCTGTTCATTCTGCCTTTTTTTACTTGCTGTCCTTTCACTTGCTGTAACCATCTGTTAACACTGGATGTGATTGTCATCCAGTTATATTTGGGATTGTGATTGTTGAAGACTGCAGGAGGCTAGGCTGTACGTAAATATTACCTTTTATTGTACATTATTTAACTATTTACGAAGCAAGTGTTTACCAATGGCTTCTACATGTAATCATCTCCTAGTTGTCCTGGTTGTCATGTGATCTTGCACCACTGTACATAGTTCTTAATCATATTTTTGACCCTTGACATTACAGATAAGAGTCAAACACATTCCTGTAGTGTCACCAGAAAGGACAAGACGTTGCCTTCTCGAAAGGGCTTCAGTGAACAACATGAGGTGTTATGACAATTGATGATAATCATGCTTATGATTATTGGGTTTAGCCTTGAACTGAAAATGTTTAAACATTTACCCTTGAATGTCAGCTGTCATTTGAATCCATTCTCCAGAACATTAGCTGAAGCTTCTAGATTACTAACCCATTTGATTACTACTGTACCACTGTATTCTCGGGCTTCCTCTAAATTGAACTAAGTAAGTTAGGCAACATGGCCATGCAATTATATATTTCTACAGCAGAAGGGCTCTTGTAATGCACTAGAAATGTTGATAATTCTTGAATAGGAGGACTAGATTCAAGTCCCAGATGGGTCATAGCATATCCAAACAGGTCATTTAAAAATATCTGCAGTCATTTGCAGCACAGAAGGTTATCATTTGGTCCATGGTAGTTCGTCCTCAAACCTGCCTCTACTCTCCACGACGTAGTACTCCAGAATCACCTGATGAGCAAAAGTCTCTTTCTGCACTGTCTTTCTCACAGCAAAGCACTCCCCCTGTTCATTCACGGAGTGAGGGTGTCATTGGCTCGGTAGCATTTATTGCGCATTGGGCAGTTAGGAGTCAACTACATTGTTGTGGGTCTGGAGTCTCATGTAGGCAGACCAGATAAGGATGGCCCCTGCCTTCCCTAAAAGGCATCAGTGAACCAGATGGGTTTTTCTGACCAAATCAACAATGGATTCATGGTTATTATTAGATTCTTAATTCCAAATTTTTTTACTGAACTTACATTCCACCATCTGCCATGGTGGGATTTGAACCTGGATCCCCAGGATGTTATCTGGGTCCCTGGATTAACAGTCCAGCGGCAATACCACTAAGCCATCACCTCCCCTTTTCAGGTCACAATTAGGATCTGAAAGTGCTAATCATAGCTTTCCGTGATTTATTTTTAATTTGAGATCACCATCAATCCAAAAATAGCCATGTCACTCATGGTGGCGATTTTGACTTTTTGCAATAGTTGACTACAACTCTTCAGCCTTTTTTATATATGCCTTGATTTTTATTTTCATTAAAGTTTAAAATGTTAGAGATGTAAAATCTACCACTAATTTAGTGATCAACCATTTTACATGATTGCACAAAAATCTTTAACAGCCAAAGGCAGAGGTTGTACAAACAATTTAGCACCCAGTATTAACTGCAGCAGAAAACATATCTCTTAATTTCCCAAATAGTCACATAACGTTTTCGAGTTAAGGAATCTGTTAGCATTTAAATTGTACCACATTCTGCAAATTCTGGTTTATTCCATCATTGTCACTGTGGATTGAGGGTAAAAATCACATCTGGGCTGTACTGTTCCAGGTCAAGAGTGTGGTGCTGGAAAAGCACAGCAGGTCAGGCAGCATCCGAGGAGCAGGAGAAATGATGTTTCGGGTAGATCCACTCTTTTGATTGAGATGTTCTAGTGAATTCTTGTCTACCTGTTTAGACAGATGCAAAAAATTCCATGGCACTATTTCAAAGAAGAAGAGGGATGTTATCTCCAATGGTTTGTTTATGTTTATCCCTTGATCAACTTAGAATATCTGGCCATTACATTATTGATTTGAGTGTTTGCGATACACATATTGGCTGCCTTTCATATAGTGCAACAGCAACTTCATGTTAAAAGTCATCCAATATCTGTAAAATATTTAGACATCTCTGGTCATGGAAAGTGTTGTGTAAGGACAATTTTTTTAGATTTTATTTTGACACATCCATGGTGTTCTTGGCGTCTTTACGATGCATTATAAAAATTCTGCACTTTGTGATTTTTGGATAATGTGTCATCCTCTTGGATAGTTTCAAACTTTAATACTGTACCTTTATTTATTGGGAAATAGTGCCAGAATCTGAAACTGTTACTTCTCCAGTCTGGAATATCTGGAACTAAGTAATTTCTGGGTTTTAGAATAGTTCTGGATTACAGAATAAAGTGAGAAAACCTAACTCTGTGAGAGAAATAAAATATAAATATTGACCTGAAGCATAAAGGTAAAATTACCATAGATCTATGAAACCAAAGGACTGCTCTCTTCTTAGAGACAGGTGACGACTTACACCGCCGATGTGGAAAAGGGAAGTCCTTCTTGATAACCTCAGCCAGTGCAGGGATTGAACCCACATTATTAGCATTACTCTATATGAACAAACCAGCCATCCAAGATCACCAACCCCAGCCCCATACCTGTAGCATGAAATACTACTAAAGCATTATAAAGCTGGAAAAAGATTGCTTATTTCACCAAGCAACAGGTCTTCCATGTTTCTGCTACCAAGGTGCAGCACTAAAATAAGGCTTTGAGTTGCTTGGGTCTGCTCAAAATATTTCTGTGCACTGCTGTTCCCAAACACTAAATTTATGGACTCAAGTGGTTATCCTGTACCATCCCATGGCCTTGAAGGAGAATGATCTCTGTGGTTATCTAGCTTCCTGTCAAACTCCACGAGCTTCAGTGGAACTGAAGGCTCACCTGTTGACGCTCCCTTCATTAACTCAACAGTTTCCCTGTTTGTTCTCCTTTCTCAACTCATGTTATTTATTGAAACTAATAAACTCCTCTAATCATTAACTACCATGAAAGACTGAAAGACTCAAAGTTTTTCTCCAGGAGAGGGAAAACTTTGAAAGGACTCTATGGACTTTGAAAGGAGTTTGATAAGCTGGGTAAAGAGAGAATGTCTCCATTTATAGGGAAGCCCAAAACAGGCACATTTTAGGCAAGAAGGTCCCTTATAAATCCAGGAAATAATTCGAGAGCAACTCTTTACACAGAAAGTGATGATAATATGAAACTCGTTTACACATGAGGAGGTCAAGGAGAAGGAATGCTAAACAAGAGAATGAAAGAGAAACAAAAATAGAAAAATATGTTTATAAAGTGACATGGAGTAAGCCAGGAGGAAGCTCACCTATAGTATACATAACAGCATTGAGCTGTTGGGCTGAATAGCCAGCTTTTGTGTTGTAAATTCTCTGTACGTAGAAACCACAATCTTCTGCTAATGAAACCACTCTGCACAAAATAACTTTATTTGAATCATAAGATTCAGAGCCTCCAGACCTTTTGCAATGGAAAGACTGAATCATTCTAACATCGCAATATCTTTCCAAGAAGAATTATGTTTCTGGTAATCTTGTGATCATCACTTATGAACATTATAATACTGAAATACAGTGCAACCTCGTTACAGACTTCCAGCCATCAACTCTTTTCTATGTAATTTACTTGATTGGTTAAGCAGCATTCAGGTTTCTTGCCTACTTGTCATAATTTGGATAATTATTTAATTGAACGTGCATAATTGAGCATTCTCACTTATTTAATTGGCATTGATTTCTCTTACGCTCCTCAACAACAGTATATAAGCTAGTGGAATGCACTTAGAAGCAGTGTTTATTATGCCATTACCAGAAAGAAAGTTCCTGAAATAATGATTCTAAATGCTCCTTTTCTACTCAACAGGTTAACACATTCCAAAATAAAAATGCAGAATTTCTATGAAAATAAGTTTACCTCATACAGCCATGGTAAAGTCACATTGATACCGTTTTCATTTCCTGTTAACCTGAAGTAATTTCCCCTGACAAAGCACACTAATAAATCACAACATATGTGGATTATGCATTCATTTGTGGCTTCTTTTTTTGAACATTTTTCTTCTACATGCACAGTGTCTCTGCCTGGAATTCTTTAACTTTGAATTACCATCAAAGCCTGATGTAGTCATATTGATGTCATGTCACAAGTAATGTCAAGGCTGTTTGATCCAACGTAGGATCAAATAAATGATCAGGAATTGAACTAAATGGAACAGCATCTATGTAGAGAATCAGGAGGTAACGCTCCAGAAATAAAAAAGAAAAGATTTATTGGTCTTTTCTGCACGATTGTTTGAAGCAAGGGTAAGAATCTGAAGCCAACAGCATGTTAGTAGCATTAAAGAGCATGGGACCAATGGGGAAAATGGAATGGTCTGATGGATCAATCCCTGATATGCACTGAAATAATAATGTTTGTAATTTCAGTTGACATTGAAATGAAGAAATATAATCACATGAATTCAAGAAAAATATCACTGAGTTTTGAGAAAAGTTCATGACCAATGAACTAAACATCATCGTCCTTTATGCAGGTCAAGTAGGCAATAAGAAAGACAAGTGCAATTTTGACATTTATTGCTAAAGGAACAGATTATAAAAGTAGGAAAGTGGTTGCTAAAACTGTATAAGACATTAAAGAGACCAATCTGGAGTACTGCGTGCAATTTTCATCCCCTTATCTGAGTAGGGAGTATTTGCACTAGAGACAGTTCAGAGGAGTTTCACTGGATTGATTCCAGAGATGGGATTTTGTCTTATGTAGAGACATTGAGCAACTTAGGCCTATACTCTCTAGAGTTTAGAAGAATGAAAGGAGATCTAATTGAGGTACATGAGATGCTCAGGGGCATTGATAAAATAAACATAGGAAAGATGATTCCTCATGTGGGGCAGCCTAGAAAGAGGCACGATAGTTTTAGGATAAGGGGTAGCAGATTTTAAACAGAGATAAACAGAAATTACTCCTTTCAAAGGATTGTGAATCTGTGCCATTCACTACAGCAGAATGCAGTGAACATTGGGACATTGAATAAATTTAAGGAGGAACCACACAGATTTTGAATTAGTCACACGGTTGAAGGGTTATGGAGAGCTGGCAGGAAAGTGGACTTGAGGCTGACATGGGATAAGTCATTATCTCTCTGAATTGCCTACTCCTGCTCCTAGTTCATATACTCTTATATTCTTGTGTTCTGTTTATATCTTGTGCCTTTGTGACTTGTTACTAATTCATAAATTTCATCCAATACCACTTGACAGCCTAGAGTCTCTCATTTGAACTAAGGGCACTTTGGACAAAGATATATTCCATATAACACTGTTCAGTCTTGAAAAGATGCCATAGATGACTGCTTCTCTGGACTGGAAACTCATCAATCCAGGTCTGTGGACTAACCAAGGCAAAAATGCAAGGTGTCAGAGCCCTCGTGTGTTGCCGTCAGGCGGATAATCAAACTGCAGCAGGCACCACCTCACTCTGCTATTTACACACAGTCAATGCTCAGCAGGAAACATGACCTAATTCAATTCACTAATAAGGCTGAAACTCTGGAAGGGAAAGTACCAGATATCCGGCTAGGAAAAATCAGAATCTGTGTTATTCTGTTTGGTTCCCCAACACCAACCAATTTGGACTGAGAGACTGAGTCAGAGAGAGAGAGAGAGAGAGAGAGAGAGTGTGCCTGTGGGTGTGTTGGTTATTTGATGATGCTAGTGGGCTATATCAGAGTCAATGCCATGCATCAAATGAGTCAACCTACACAGCTTTCATTTGTGATGCTCTGCTATCATCCTACTCTTTGGAACAAGACCTGATCATTATCTTCCAGCCATTTTGGAGGCAGATGCACACTTTTTCTTTGCCCTTTTGTTTTAAAGGAAATGCTTTCACAGCATGTCTTCAAAACTGGTGAGGGCAGCATTTGTTATCCATTCCAAACTGCCCTTAAGAAGGTGATGATGAGCTCTCTTCTTGAATTGCTTTCGTTCTTTTGGGAGTTCAAGGATTTTGACCCAGCAACGCTGAAGGAATGGCAGTATAGTTCTAAGTCAGGACCGCTTGACCTGTGCCTTATAGATGGTGAACAAGTTTGCATGTTGTGAAATTGGTTACCACCTTCAGAATTGCCTGATGTGAAGCTTCTTTAGACACAATACTTACATGAGTGATGTTGTTCAGTAGTTCAGTTTCTGGTCAATCGTAACCCACCCGATGTTGACAGTAGAGGATACAGTCTTGGAAATGTCAATCAATGTGAAGGAGAAATTGTTAAATTGTTTCATTGTAGATGGTAGCTGTCTGCTGCTTGTCCAGTCTGATGTTACATTCCACTCAAGCCTTGATGTTGTCCAAGTCCTGCTGCATATGGACACAGTCTGCTTTACTATCTGAGGAGAGTCTAGATTAGAGTGGTGCTGGAAAAGCACAGCAAGTCAGGCAGCATCTGAGGAGCAGGAGAATCGACGTTTTGGGCAAAAACCCTTCATCAGGAATAGAGGCAGGGTGCTTGCAGGGTGGAGAGATAAATGAGAGCGGAGTGGGGTGGGGAGAAAGTAGCATAGAGTACAATAGGTGAATGGGGGTGGGGATGAAGGTGATAGGTCAGAGAAGAGGGTGGGGGAAGGTAAGAGCAGTCAGCATGGTTTTGTTAAGGAGTCATGTCTGATCATCTGGATTAAATTTTTCAAAGAGGTGACCAGGGTGTATAGATGCATCTAATGCTTTTAATGTAGCCTACTTGGACTGTAGCAAGGCTTTTGATAAGGTCCTGCATGGGAAACTGATTGTAAAGGCAAGAGCCCATGGGATCCAAGGAAATTTGGCAAAGTGGATTCTCGGTTGGCTGAGTGGCAGAAAGCAGAGATTGATGGTTGAGGGATGTTTTTCTGACTGAATTTCTGTGTCCAGTGGGGTCATAAAGGGTGTAATGTTGGGGTCCTTGCTGTTTGTGGCTTATATCAATTATGTAGGTTTGAATGGTGGAAGGTTCACTCAGTTTGTACTCGATACAAAAATTCATGGCACGGTAAATAGTAAGGAATACAGCCTTAGATTAAAAGAGGACATAGAGTCATCCAACATGTAAACAGACCCTTCAGTCACCGGTCCATGCCAACCATAATCCCAAACTAAACTAGTCCCATTTGCCTGCACTTGCCCCACACCCTTCCAAACAGGGGATACAGATGAGCTCGTCAAATGGACTGATCAATGGCATATTGAATTCAACCAGATAAATGTGAGGTAATGCAGTTGGACAGGACAAACAAAGCAAGGGAACACTATAAGTGTGAATAGTAACATCCTGGGAAGCACTGAGGATCAGAGAGACCTTGGTGTGCATGTATACCGCTCCCTGAAGGTATCTGGAGGGATGGAAGGGGAAATGAGGAAACTGTTGAAGTCCACATTGATGCCCAGGGGTTGAAGTGTTCCGAGGCGGAAGATGAGGCGTTCTTCCTCCAGGCGTCTGGTGGTGAGGGAGCGGCGGTGAAGAAGGCTCAGGACTTCCATGTCCTCAGCAGAGTGGGAGGGGGAGTTGAAATGTTGGGCGACAGGGCGGTGTAGTTGATTGGTGCGGGTGTCCCAGAGATGTTCCCTCTGCTAGGAGGCGCCCAGTCTCCCCAATGTAGAGGAGACCGCATCGGGAGCAACAGATACAATAAATGATATTGGTGGATGTGCAAGTAAACCTTTGATGGATTTGGAAGGCTCCTTTCGGGCCTTGGATGGAGGTGAGGGAGGAGGTGTGGGCACAGGATTTGCAATTCCGGCATTGGCAGGGGAAGGTGACAAGAAGGGAGGGTGGGTTATTGGGGTCGTGGACCTGACCAGGTTGTCTGAGGAGGCAGGAATGGTACTGTAGATTGTACAGTCATTGGCAAACATTCCACTCCTGACCTTGTAATTGAGGGAAAATTTTTGATAAAGCAGCTGAAGATGGTTGGGCCTAGGATGCTAATCGAAAGGAACTACCTTTCTTTGGGTAGGATATGATTCCAACCAATGAGGAGACCACCCTCTGGGCCTCCCCGTCCATTGAATTCCTTTCTGCTCAGGCTCCTTATTACCGTGCTCAGGCAAATGCTGCCTTGGTGTGAAAGGCAGTCACTGTCACCTCGCACTCCCCTCTTTCTAGGAAGGAACTGAAAACTGTGGGGTTGAATGAATGAGGGGAATTGTACAGCAATTCCTGGCAGCTCTTCCCAACGATAATGATCCTGGAATCTCCTTTCCTTCCTCCAAATGTTGTGTTATTTCTTTTCAGAAAAACAAATTACAGAGATCTTTAGATTGATGGGATGAGTGTTATTCCTTTTTCTGTTTTATTTGGGGGTTCACCTCAGTTTTCCAATGGGAATAATACATTGGACTGTTTGTGACTTCTCAAGGTCATCTACACAATCCCCATGGGGTTGAAATGCTTTCAAAAAGATATCAACAAGTTGGTGGATAGGTCACAATAGTAGTTTCGACACAGAGATGTGGAAGGTGATATATATTTGGTAGGAAGACAATGCAAAATAGGTGGCACTATTCTAAAGAGAGCACAGAAACATGAGGAGTTGCGTGTACATGTGCACAGATCACTAAAAGTGGCAGGATTTTTTATTCATTTGTGCGACTGGGGTGTCACTGGCTGGCCAGCATTGAGAGTCATCCCTACTTGCCCTTGAGAAGATAGTGATGAGCTGCCTTCTTGAATCTCTGCAGTCCACTTGCTGTGGGTTGACCCACAATGCTGGTAGGAAGGGAATTACAGGATTTTGACCCAATGACTGTGAAGGAATGGCAGTATATTTCCAAGTCAGGGTGGTGAGTGGCTTGGAGGGGAACTTGCAGGTGGTGGTGTTCCCAAGTACCTGATGCCCTTGTCCTTCTAGATGGAAGTGGTTGTGGGTTTGGAAGGTGCTGTCTAACAATCTTTGGTGAATTCCTGCAGTGTGTCTTGTACATAGTACACACTGCTGCTACTGAGTGCTGGTGGTGGAGGGATTGAATGTTTGTAGTTGTGGTGCCAATCAAGTGGGTTGCTTTGTCCTGGATGGTGTCAAGCTTCTTGAGTGTTTTGAAGCTGCACACTCCCAGGCAAGTGGGGAGTATTCCATCACACTCCTGACTTGTGCCATGCAGATGGTGCATAAACTCTGGGGTGTCAGGAGGTGAGTAACTTACCGCAGGGTTCTTGGCTTTATTTATAAGGCCATAGAGCACAAGTGCAAGGAAGTGTTTTTGAAATAGTAGCAGGGGAGATAGAAAGGGTAATAGTTAATGTATAGAATATCCTGACATTTGTTAGAATTTATTGAAATTTGGACCCTTGGTAAAACTCAGCTGAAGTATTACATAAAGTTCTGGGAGTCACTTTATAGAAAGAATGTGATCACATGGGAGAGGGCAGAAGAAATTTACAAAGAAATTGATCCAGAAGTTAGAAATTTAAGTGATAAGGATAGACTGAGGAAGTTAGGGCTCTTCTCCTTGGAGAGAAGAAGGCTGAGAGGAGATCTGAGAGAGATCATGAGGAGGCTGGATAGTGTAAATAAGGAAAAACTGTCTCTGCTTGCAAAAGGAGCAAGAGGCTGTTGGTTTAAAGTAATTTGCAAGGATGTACAAAGTTACAAATCACACAACACCAGGTTATCGTCCAACAGGTTTAATTGGAAACACTAGCTTTCGGAGTGCCGCTCCTTCATCAGATGGTTGTGGAGTGCACAACCACAGACACGATGGGCCAAATGGCCTCATCTTATACTGGAACACTTCTGTGATTCTGAGAACTGTTCCATTATGAATGTGTTTGAGAAGCTGCAGCTTTGGATGCACACTGATATCATAGATCTTCATCAAGCTGTTTGGAAGTTCCAAGGAAGGGTCATGGTAGATTCAAAACATTCATTCTGTTTTTGTTTCTCCACAGATACTGCCAGACCTGCTGAGTTTCTTCAGCTTATTCTGTTTTTATTACAGTTCTGCAGCAACCACAGTGCTTTGAAAAGTTTAAGTGATCTGTAATTGTCTGCAAACTTTTCAAAAGAAGATGTGAACTTTTTAACATTGATCAAGCCTGCACTGTATATGCAGGTGAGTGAATGAAAATATGATATTCAGGAGTCTGGTGCATGTCTGGAACTTGATGGCATTTTGTTTTGTTAAAATAAACGCTCTCGCACCAGTAAAGAAGGTGCAGATGTGGGGTCAATTGAAATTTGCAACACAGGGATTGATAGTTTTTGTTTGTTATTTACTTTTTTTGTGCTATTGATTTCATATTTGCAGTGTTCAGTGGCACTTACCTTCCTATCCATTTTATATTCCAAATGTAGTGCCCATTTCAGAGAGATATGGTGTGATTATCAGGTACTGTGAAGTCGCTGATCTAACCTCAGGGAGTCACACTAACATCACTTCAGAAATAGAATAAAACCTGCCAAGTGGAAGATTGCAGTTTGCTTTGAGAAATAATTATACATTACGCCAGCATAAAACTGTCGATCACGCTCAACACAGCACGACCCTTTCACTCCATCATTTAATGATTTTCCTCCGTATGTTAATGTTTTCATGTCATTGATTGGAACTGTCACACCATTGGTTAAAGCTTTTACTCAATGGTTAACACTTTCATTCCACTGGTTTAATTCTTTCAGCTGTCTATTCGTTGTCTCATAGCTAAGATCTAGAATTCACTTCTTACACCTCTCCAACTCTCTAATTCATTTTCCTCTTTACAAGCACTTTTTAAAAATAACCTTTTCCTCCTATATTTCACCCAAGCTCTCCTTGTGTAGCTCCTTATGTGTCCTATTATGCCTTTTATCCTGTGAAGCATCTCTGGATGTATTATTACTGTGTGCACAATGAAGGATTAATAAAAATGCTTTTTCCCTTTTGCACTTCTCAACTAGCTCAAGACAAATGGATTTTGAAAAATAAAACTTAATCCTGATTGCTGTAATTTTCAAGAATACACAAGTGCGAGGCTTTCTCAGGAAGTTTTGAAAGAATGATAAATATTTATTATTCAGCATCCAGATCTATTTGCACTACGCCCTCTTATGCACAACCACAAACACATTCACACACTCAAGATAAGGCTGTGTTTTCAAAATGTAGTCAGCGCTTAAAACTTAAATGTTTGGAAACCTGCTAGCACACTTATTTTCACACAATCTGATCTTGAAACATTGCAGGCCTGTGATTTTGTTTTGATACTCCAAAGAGTGTAGAGTTCACAGGTTGAGGAAGGTGAATTTATCATGGCTTAATGTTTGCGGTATTCCGTGACATTCAGTTGCAGTCAAACCCTAGTGGCGAAAACTCGGTTTGGTTCATCAAATAGAGAGATCAGCTGACTCTAATTCTCTGCCTACTGATGGCTCTTTGTTAGGGTTTTGTGTCCTCACTGGTTTTTCTCCCTTACTCCTCCAAAACATTTGCCTATTGTATTCTTAAAACCTAGTTTCTGTCATATGACAAGTGTTTCTGTCCATTGTTGTCACAATGTATTTTGATGAAATAAGCAATTACCAAACAACTAGATCCAAGATTCACATATTACTATGAGAGAAGAATATTTTTCACATGCATTCTCTTGAATTCCACTCTAAAGCCAAATTGTTTAAAAGTGATATTGTATAGCAACTTCTTTAAGTCTTTGGAGAAGGGCAGGCATTAATCACAGAAAAAGTCTGGTGCATTTTATTGACATCTTAAACGTATGTCCTGACATTTCTTTGAATTTTAATAACTTCTCCAGACATGGGTACGTAGCTCCACAACCTGTTGTTCTCTGACAGTGAAAAGATTGTGAAAAACCTCTCAATCCCAATTTGTTTGAAAACAAATTATCCATTCACTGTTTGATGTTAAAGTGTCCCTTCAAAATTGCTCTCTATATACTGTAGGTAGGATATAAATATTAGTTGTTGTTCTTGCTTTTGTTCTCTCTATTGTGGTATTTGGCTTTCTCCAAATTGTCACAATTTATCTTTAAAGTAGAAAGAAATGTTCAAAATTTTTGGGGACTGGCCTTGAGGTGCACTTCAGCCACCAGACTGCTCCACCTCACTCTAATCTAAATTGGAAGTGGTGAGGTACTTGCCACAACATTAAAGCTCCCAGCCAGGGATGGTAAAGTTTTCCAAAATCATTTCAAAGTTGCCACTTTATCACTGTGAACAATTAGCCTGCAATTGATTGCTGTCGGAAGACTAGAATATAAGACACATGTAAGCTCTGTTCTGCTGAGCTATGAACTTGGCATGCTAAGAAGTAAAAGCTTAGCAATTTAGCAACCTCCAACTTTGAAAGAGGCAGAATTGCTGTTCATTATATGGGTTTAGATAGGATTAAAAAGCACAGAAGCAGATCTGATCGATCCACAAAAGCAAACTGAAAGAACTGGAAATGCTGGAAATCTGAAACAAGTACTGAAATTGCTGGAAGAGCACAGTAGGCCTGGCAGCATTGATTGTGTGAGAGAAATCAGAGTTAACATCGTCGATCCAGTGACCTTCCAGGTGGGACTAGATTGGGTTGGGATATCTGGTCAGCATGGACGGGTTGGACCGAAGGGTTTGTTTCTATGCTGTACATCTCTATGACTCTATGATAACTGTTCCAACCAATCCAAGGCAGTCCATTTACGCTGAACCCAATCCTCCGTACCACCCTGCCATCTTTTCCCATCTAAATCTATCATTGTAGGCATCAATTCTTTTCTCCCCTTGTGAAGCTTCCCACTAAATACTTCTAAATTCTTTGCTTCATCCACTGGCTGTGTTATAGTGATATATTCTCACCACTTTGGGTAAAGTTGTTGTTTCTGCATTCCCCATTGAAACTTGGTGACTACCTCATATTGATAGCCTGTGGTTAAATCCTTCCCCACAAGAGGAAACACAGTGCTGTATTCACCCTATCGAAACATTCCATCATCTATGAGTTAACCCAGAATAAAGAATCTTTGCCTATTCATCCTTTCCTTTAACTTATTCTGTCATTTACTTAATGAAATAATTAACATTCTAGTTGCAGATGTGGTGGGAATACAGATGAAAAGTCTATCTAATAGAACTGTTGTGTTTTCCAACTCTGGCAAAGGCAAGCTCTAAGATTTTGTTTCCATGCTTACAACCTACTAAATGGATCACCTGTATGTAAAATACCATGATGCTATAAAGTACTCCTGAAATTGCAAAACATATAGAGTTTAACAGCTTCCACCCAAGTAAACCAAGTACATCTTGAAGCATCAAATCAGCACTTTGTACTGTGTGCTTTCTATTACTCAGTCTCCTGGTCCTCTTGCTAGATCCTTTTCACATGATGTTCCTTCAAAACCTCAACATTAAATTGGCACAAATCTGGATGTTATCACCAGGACACAGCTGGAGAAGTGCACATGACTATGCATCAGCTGAGGACCAGAGCAAGCTCTGTTATAGTTTCTTTAAAACGGACAAAAATATGTGCCTTCTTGATGCTCTCAATGGGTTTTATACAGGGTTTGAACAGAAGGTCAACGAAACGGTGTAGCCTGCCCCACCCATGTTGATGTCGCCTCCATCACTGCCACAGACCTCAGATCGGCCTTTCTGAGAGTGAACCCACGGAAAGCGACCAGCTTGGATGCAGTTCCCCAGCTGTGCAATCCGATCCTGTGTGCACCCGCTGGCAGGATTATTCGCTGACACCTTCAACCTCTCCTTACCACAATCTGCTTCAAGAAGACCACTATCATCCCAGTGCCAAAGAAAACTCATGCAACGTGCCTCAATGATTATTGCGCCGTGGCTTTGACCTCTACAATCATGAAGTCTTTCAAGGGGTTAATCATGGCTCATAGTAACTTTAGTCTCCCAGTTTGCCTTGACCTCTTGCAGGTCAACTACTGTCGCAATAGGTCCACAGCAGACACCATCTCCCTGGAACATCTGGATGACAAAGACACCTACATCAGGCTCATACTCACTGACTACAGCTTTACCTTCACCACTAAAATCCTAAGCAGACTAATCTCCAAACTCTGAGACCTAAGTCTCTGCTCCACCCTCTGCAACTGAATCCTCGACTTCTTGGCTCACAGATTGCAATCAGTGAAGGTAGGCAATGGCACCTCCTCAACTAGCGCCTCACAAGGATGTGTACTCAGCCTCTTACTGTACTCCCTGTAAACTCTTGACTGTGTAGCCAAATGTCATCCCAACTCCATCCACAAGTTCTTGACGACAGCACCATTTTAGGCCAGATATCAAGCAACAATGAGACAGAATACAGGAAAACATTAGAGAGCTTGATGGGGTGGTGTAAAGATAACAATCTCACTCTCAATGTCAGCAAAACAAAAGAGCTGAAAGCAAGGAGGAGGAGCCCCTATCTTATTCAATGGAGCTAAGGTGGAGATGGTCAAGTGTGTCAAGTTCCTAGGAGTGATGATCATCAACGATCTGCCCTGGGCCACCCATGTTGATGTGGCATTCAAGAAGGCCCAGCAACACCCCTACTTCCTCAGGAAGCTAAAGAAATTCAACATGTCCATAACTAACTTTTACTAACCTTTATAAATGTACCATAAACAGCATTTATAGAGTGTATTGGCATTCACAGAGGATTCAAGTATACCATGGTTACATGGGTCAGACTTTATCAACCTCCATCAGGTCAACGTTTTCTACTTGCTCTTGATATCATACATAACTGTTTTGTTTTCTCAGACCAGATTTTCTGAATTTCAGCTTTCCAGCATCTGCAGTAGGTTGTCTCTCTCCAAAGATACAAACCTACCTGCTGAGTATTTGGCAATTTTATCTTGTATTTATTTTGATTATTGAATCCATGCAATTATAATCCTTTGTAATACAATGCACTGCACCTAAACTGTGATTCTAAGTTATAAGTTCTGGTAAATCCACAAATCCAAAATCCAAAATGTCTTTGTCAAAACACTCCAGCCCTTCATATATAAAAATATATTTAGATGCTGTATTTATCAGCTATGAATAGAGTGTCAGTTTTGGTTAGCTAACCCTTCTTAAGAGTTAACCCACTCCTGATGTTAGGCTGTCAACTATCAAATAACTATGCAGTTCATCCTTTTTCACCTTTGTGGATAGAGATGCAATTTCTCCCCCAATTTTTCCAATATTTCTCCAATTCTTTCTTGCATTTCCTCCTCCTCCACCACATCTGCTTGGATGAGGAGACATTCCACTCCCAAGTATCCCAGATGTCCACCTATTTAAAACAACTTGCTTTTCCTCCCTCTGTCACCAAGACAACCCTCCACTGCACCACCTCCATTCCCTGTTTCACTACTCTGAACTCCTCCCCTCCAACAGAATAAAGATAGAGTCCCCCTTGTTCTTTCCTACTATCCCACCAATCTCCACATCCAACGCATCATCCTTAACCACTTTCACCAATTCCAACTAGACTCCACCATCAAGAACATCTTCCCCTCCCCACCCCTTTCCAATTCTGCAAGGACAGTTTCCTTTGCCAATCCTTGGTCTGCGCCACTCTCCCCACCAACCCACCAAAACCCCAGGTACCTGTACCTGCAACCGGAAAAGATGCAAAACCTGCTGGCACACTAACCCCCCACCTCCATCCAGGGCCCAAAACAGTCCTTCCTGATGAAACAGAGGTTCATCAGCCTCTCCTCCAACCTAGATTATTGCATCAGGTGGTCCCAATGTGGTCTCTACATCAGGGAGACCAAACGTAAACTTAGGGAACTATTCACCAAGCATCTCACCCGGGTCCGCAGGGGCTGACCTGACCTCCCATTTCAATTCCCCTTCCCACTCTCTTACCCTCATGACCATCCTTGGCCTCCTCCAATAACACAACAAACCAAACCGCAAATTGAAGAAACACCACATCTTCCACCTGGGCAGCCTACAGCCTGGAGGGCTCAACACTGAATTCTCCAATTTAAAATAACCACCCTCACCATCTCCTTCTTAAGAGTTGACCCACTCCTAACTCCCTGCTCACCCCCTTCCCCTCCCTTCCACTCCTCCCTGCCACCAACCGGATTCATTCCACCTATTGACCGACCAGGTCGTACCCTCTACCTGTCTTCACCTATCCCCACCTCAACACCCTGCCCCCACCTCCCCCTTTATCTGCAGCTTCCCCTACACCCCCCATGCCACTCCTGAAAAAGGGTTACACTGAAACGTCAACTTCTCCACCTTCTGATGTTGCTTGCCTTACTGTGTTCTTCCAGCCTCTTGCTTATCTACTAGAGAAGTAATTCTGGCAGATATCCAGTTCTCTGGTATAATTTTAACAATCGTTGATCTTTGTAAGATTGTAATTTCCTCACCACTCCAGAATTCCTCCTACTAACATTCCATACTCCACTTTGTGGTTCCATTGGGTGTTTCAACATCAATCACCTCCTTACACGCTGTTATATTGAGTTGTTACACCTTCGTGTCTGGTTATGTTTCCAGTCTGATCATTAATTTCTTAGCAAATCTTTTGAGGATTGCAGAACTTTATTTTTGATGAATGAAGCCATATTTTATCAAAGCTATTTGCCTTGCATTTAACAAGACAGTTTACTACAAATATGAAAGTAAAGAGAAAACAACAATCACACTGTATAACAGGAAAGTACTGTTTTAGCCTGTTGAATCTGATTGGTAGAAGTTTTCCACCAGTTAATGATGTTTGACAGTTAACTATCAATTTTTTTATACATTTTAAACTAAATAGGATGACACTGATTAGTCAAGTCATTATTTTGAAAACAAACTAGTGGATGTCTGTCCTTTGTTTGATTTCAATGTAACAGATGCAATATATGTACACGCTTTTCTTATCTGCAAGTAACAGGGCTCTGTATATTAATTTGCACAGCTTCCTGCACACAAGGGCGCAACACTGAGCCTGACAGACAATCCTAAATTGGTTGTCAGTTTTAATTGTTCACACATTCAGGGTATTTAGCCAATGTTGTCCAGTAACTAATTCATATCGTATGTTGTTCCAAAGTGAGTCTCAGTAATGGTGAGCATGAGAGGAATGTGAGTTGTCATATAAATCAATATGAGTCACTTTTGTTCTTTGTGGAAAGAAATAAATATAATATCTTTATCTCATCGAGCCTATGTGTAACTCCAGGTCCACAGCAATGTGGTCGACTGTGAACTGTCATCTGAAATGGCCTTGCAAGACCCAAACTTGAAGGCAAAACTTGTTAGCTTTGACAACCACTCTACATGTTGGTATAAATGATATCTATAATATCCTTTAACAGTGAAATATGGGGTTGTACATGCATAGATCTTTGAATGTAGCTGGACAAGTTGACACAGCTGGTTAAAAAACATATAGTTACTTTTATACAGAGGCATAGATTACAAGAGAAAAAAAAATGCTAAGGCTTTATAAGTCCTTTGGTAAGCCTCAACAAGTGTCTCACAAGCAATTTTCACATCACACTTTGGAAAAGTTGTCAAGGAAAGGATGCAAGAGAGCTTTACACAGTTGGCATTAGTGTTGGGGGTTTTCAGTTAAATAAAGAGATTAGAGAAACTGAGATGGTTCTTTTTACAATCAGAAAGACTAAGAAAAGATTTATTGAGCACGTTAAAAATATCAAATGAGATTGATAGAATGCAGAGGGAAAGCTTGTTTCCAGAGACATGGGGTCAATAAATGGAGGAGACAGATTAGAAGCAATTGCCAAATTAACTAGGGAGATGATGGAACACACATGACGAAAGAGCGATGGAAACAGACCCAATAACTATTGACATTAAAACATAAAAAATAGAAGCAGGAGTAGGCCTTTGGGCCTGTTCCACCTTTCAACAATATCATGGCTGCTCATCTAACTCATCTTCTATTCCTACTTTCTCACCCAAATCCTTTGGTCTCTTTAGCCCTAAGAGCATTATCTAGTTCCTTCCTGAAAACAGTAAATGTTTAAGCCTCAACAACTTCCACAGACTCACCACTCTCAGACTCTATATCCTTAGTGTATGATCCCTGATTCTGGACTCCCCAGTCATCAGAAACATCCTTTGGCACAGTGGCTAGCACTGCTGTCTCACAACCCTCGGGGCCTGGGTTTGATTCCAGATTCGGGTGACTGTCTGTGTGTAGTTTGCACGTGCTTCCTGAGTCTGCGTGGGTTTCCTCTTGGTGCTCTAGTTTCCTCCCATAGTCTGAAGATGTGCCGGTTATGTGGATTGGTCATGCTAAATTACCTATAGTGATCAGGGACACCTCGGTTAGATGTATTAGTCATGGGAAATGTAGAGTAATGGGGCGGGGTGGGATGTGTTTGGAGGGTGGGTGTGGACTTGTTGGGCTGATTGACCTGTTTCCACACTGTAGGGATTCTATTCTTTGATTCTTCTGTTTATCCTGTCCAGACCTGTTAGGTGGTTTAGACTCCAGTGAATATAGCCCTAATCAATTCAGTCTCTCTTCATACATTCCTGTCATCACAAGAATCAGTCTGAGAAACTTTTGTTGCTCTGCCCCTTTAGGCAGAGCATCCTTCTTCAGATAAGGACACAAAAACTGCACATAATACTCCAGGTGCAGTCTTGCTAAGGTCCTGTACAATTGCAGCAAGAAATCACTGTTCCTGTACTTGAATCCCCTCACTATTCAGACCAACACATAATTTGTCTTCTTCTCAACCTGCTTCACCTGCCTGCTCACTTTCAGTGACATGTGTACAGAGGCACCTAAATCTTTCTTGTACTTCCCTGTTTTCCTAATCTATTGTCATTCACATAATAACCTGCTTTTGTGTTTTTTGCGACCAAAGGGGATTTATCCACCTCTTATTCTTCATCTGCTGTGTATTTGCCCACTCACTGGTCCAGTGCTCAACAGCTCTTTAAAAGAGCGGGCATTGACTCAACAGGCCAAATGGCCTCCAACTACACTGCATGATGTTGCTGGTCAGTCTCCCAATGCTTGTGGTTGTGTAGCTTATCACAAGGATAATGGTGACTTTGGTGGAATAAAGGAAAACAAAGTAAGAGAGCATTAATACCTGGAAATGAATGTAATGGGTGCACCGACAGGTCAGACTGTATGGATCATTGGCATGTTTTACTGTTATTTTTCTTTCTGGCAAGCTACTTGGTATCTCAGTGCCTCTGAATACAAACCTCGACAAACAGTCAACACATACAGCAGTGGAGAAGGGGGAAGAATATTGCTGAGGAAATAAATGGTACTGCCGACTTATGATAACCCCCTGGGATGCAAGATGATGGAGTTGAATTGGAACAGGACAGTGATGATTTATTGACAGGCACTCACTGCCGGCGTGCACCGTGTGTGGTTTCTGTTCTGGTTTAATTCTACAACAATACAACATGGGCCACGGTCCAGACTGCTGCATCACAAGATATCATTGCAGGAATAGTAGTGGAACAGGAGCTTGAAACTGCGTTGTTCAGTAATTAGGTTATTTCTCCCCCCCTCCCCAGCCCCCTCCTAAAAATATGCTGTAAAAGGAGGTGACACTTTGCAGTTTCTATAGAAACAAAGGTGAGAGAAAAATCACTGCACTTGCTCAGAGCTGATTTCTGACAAATTCAGCACAATTATCACCATCTGTGAAGCAGCTGATTTATCCTCAGGGAACCGTATTAATCTCACCTCAAAAAATAGAACAAACTCAGAGTAAGGCAGGATTCAACCCACCATTTCAAAGAGATAACAGCGTATTTCAGCTGCATTAAACTGTCTGTATGCTTAGTGCATGCTGTTGAAGTTCTTGTTCTATTACCATTGTCTAACAGCAGTCTAACAGGGCTACACCTGCACAGGGCCCTCTCTTGGATTATTTAAAATCTGCTTTCCATCTGGAATATTTGCTTATTGGTTAGTGTATTGAGTGTAGAAGTTGGGAGGTCATGTTGCAGCTGGTCAGGACTTTGGTTGGACCACTTTTAGAATGTTGCATGCTGTTCTGGTCTCCCTGCTACAGGAAAGACGTTGTTAAACCTGAAAGGGGTCAGAAAATATTTACAATGATGTTGCCAGGGTTGGACGGGTTTGAGCATTAGGGTGAGGCTGAATAGGCTGGGGTGACCTTATCAAAGTTTATAAAATCATGAGGGACATAGATAAGTTAAATAAACTAGGTCTTTCCCCAAAGCTAGGGGAGTTCAAAATTAGACGGCATAGATTTAAGGTGAGAGGGGAAAAAGTATAAAAGGGACCTATGGAGCAATGTTTTCACGCAGGGGGTGGTACATGTATGGAATGAGCTGCCAGAGGAAGTGATGGAGGCTGGTACAGTTACAATATTTAAAAGGCATCTGGATGGGTATATGAACAGGAAAGGTTTAGAGGGATATGAGCCAAATGCTGAAAAATGGGACTAGATTAGGTTAGGATATCTGGATGGCATGAATGAGTTGGACCAAAGAGTCTGCTCTATGTTGTCCATTTAAGTAAAGAAGAATACTCCAGCCTGTGCACTGATCTTAAATTCTTCTCAGTTTTTTGCCTGACGACAGACCTTACCTCTACTGCCATGTTCTCTGCCACAGGAAGGGAAAGCCAGACAGTCCCTGCTGAAAGAGGGATTGAACTCTGTGCTTTTGTCATCAATCTGATTAATGGATGAGGAAAATGAATATAATATTGCCAAGTTTGTAAATGACACAATAATAGTTTGGAAGGCAAGTGATGAGGATGACATAAAAAGTCTGCAAAAGGCTAAGGACAGCTATAAAGAACAAAGAGGGGAAATTACCCTTTGCCATGATCACACAGAATGCTGTTTAGACTTGACCATTGCTAAAACAAAAACACATTTTGTTTTTTGCCTTGTGCTTATCAGGAGACTTGTAAGATTGCCAACTTGAGGATAAAATCAACATTTATACCGCATGAGCGGACAGTGGTGATTCATTCAAAATTGGAAGAGTTGCCTCAGAAGTTTGGTGAATGCACCAATTAATTATGACTGTTACCTGTCAGGCTTTGTTGAAATGTTTAACCACACAGAGTTAGTGCACTCTCTATGACAGCATTTTTACCAATTAGAGTCCTACTTGCTGATCAATCAGTGCTCTCCTCTCGTGCAGATTGAATATTGGTTTTCTCCCTGAATTTGTACTTTTGCAAATTGTCTTGATGAATGCATAAAGTAAAGCTTCAACAAAACATCTCTTTTTTTCAGCAATGCTCAAGTTCTGCACTACCAAACAGCTACTTGTGACTTCGTTAAGATCCATTTTGATTGTACACCAGGAATGGGAAACTGATTGGAGAGATCAAACATGGAACTACAGAGAAAGATGAGCATGAGGTGACAGAATGTTCAAGAATTCAGGAGAGGAAAGGAAGGTTGGAGATGCGGCGGTTGTTTGCAAAGATGGTGATGGCAGGTTTAAAAGACACAATGATGACACTTGAAGAGGGCAAGCCATAACCATGTTGGCTAACAGAGGGAAAAAGTGAGGACTGCAGATGCTGGAGATCAGAGCTGAAAAATGTGTTGCTGGAAAAGCGCAGCAGGTCAGGCAGCATCCAAGGAGCAGGAGAATCGACGTTTCGGGCATAACCCTGAAGAAACCTGCTGCGCTTTTCCAGCAACACATTTTTCAGCTCTGGCTAACATAGGGACAAGGAAGGGATGTTGGGAGGAGTTTAGTGAAAATAAGGTCAAGGAAAGTGGAGGGCAAGATGACTTTGGAGAGGGCATATGAGAGAGAACCCAGAAAAAGGCACGAGTTCAGAGTTATACCAGGGGCGGTTTCTCCCAGAAGGGGTTCTGGAAGTGAAGAAAAGTGAAATCAGCTAGTCTCCAAAAATCGTGAATACATCATGGTCTCGATCATACTGAATTCCTTGCACTTGCACACAGGGTGTGAAAGCTGAGAGTAAGGAGTTTAAAGAAGACAGTTCATCATAAAGAAGTCTGTGGCCCAAGGATAAGTTTGGAATTGTGAGCAGCTTTAGCACAGAAGAACAGGATTTGATAGCACAACACTGTTCCCTCACCCCCAAAGCTCTCACTTCATCTCTCTTAAGGCCCTCATTAAAAACCTGCATTTTTGACTAAGCTTTTCATTGTTGTCTCCTGTGTAGTGATGAGCAGACATCTGTCACTCCAGCAGCCAACTTTGATCTTAGGCTCACATTTAATAGCCCAGCTTGGAGAAATGCTGCCACCTTGTGACCATAATAGCCAATAACCAAAAATAGGCTCTTTTAATATAATTATTTAAAAATTAATCTACTCTGTTGAGATGATGAAATCTTTTCAATCATTTTCCAGCAGAGTAAAAGACGTTACTTTCTCCTTATCCCATTCATGCTACATTGATGCCAATGAGAATTAGAATCATATAGGTAACTACTAACAATGATCTTGATCAGTCTGCACAAATTATATTCTTCTTTCAGGAAGAGCTTTGCTATTTGACTGTGGCCTCAGCCCTGGACACTTCCTTCCTCAGGCATACTTTACAGATTAATTCCATTAAATTGGTCCTTTAAAATTCTCAGCTGGCCCTTACTTCCTGTTGATAGATACCTGCATAGGGTTAATCACTGAGAAAAGAAGGAATGAGGGTGGTTTCTGCTGTACCCTCTGATTGGTTTAACTGACATTATCCCACCACACAGCACCTATACCATTGTATTATATCCAATTTTGCCCCAGCACCAACTCATCGAGATATATAGGCATTAAAGTATCACCCTGCAAAAAACAGAAATAGCACTAATACAACCATACTGAGACAGATTTCTGCAAGTGGTGATTCAGAAGAGAAATACTCATGCCATTTCTAACACAGAAGGCCATTTGGCCCCTCCATGCTCTGTAACAGAATTATAAAATTTGTTTCCATCCTCTGCTCTTTCCCTAGACCGGTAATCTTTTCCTCTTTCAAGTATTTATCCTATATCCTGTAACGTTTCTGCTGACTGTTATTGTAAATGCATATTAAAGTAATTAATCACTTTTACCTTATTAACTGCTCAGTCAATACAGGAATGTATGTTTAAGGCTGTTATCTTTACAATACTGTATAATGCCTCTCAAAGTACTTCTTTGAGGTACATGAAGGAGCAACAATCACTGCTGTTAGGTTGTTATGTAAGGCAATTAATTGATGCTCACAGCAAATTTCCATAAACATCAGTGAGACCAATGACCTGTTAAACTGTGAGGCAACAGCCTTGCGGCTCAGATTCACATGAAAGGAGAGGGCACAGAATCGGGAAAATGTTATTTCAGCCACTCTGTCATTTCAAGCCAGAGTTATTCAATGCCATAAGAACATAAGAACGAGGAGCAGGAGTCAGTAATAGGGCCTTGACCCTGCTCAATACGGTCATGGCTGATCTCACCTTGGCCTCAACTCCACTTTCTTGCCCACTCTGCATAATCCTTCAACCCATTACTAATTTTAAAAGTCTGTCTATCACCTCCTTAAATTTACTCAACATCGGGCATTCCCCACAGTCTGGGCTGGTGAACTGCACAGATTCTTGACCCTTTGAGAGAAGTAATTTCTCCTCATCTCTGTTTTAAATCTGCTATCCCTTATTCTAAAGCTATGACCTCTCAGTCTACATTGCCCCAAATCCTTTCTAGGAGGAGAAAGTGAGGTCTGCAGATGCTGGAGATCAGAGATGGAAATGTGTTGCTGGAAAAGCGCAGCAGGTCAGGCAGCATCTAGGGAACAGGAGAATCGACGTTTCGGGCATTAGCCCTTCTCCATTCATTCCTGAAGAAGGGCTAATGCCCGAAACGTCGATTCTCCTGTTCCCTAGATGCTGCCTGACCTGCTGCGCTTTTCCAGCAATGCATTTCCATCCCATATCCTTTCTACTTCTGCTTTGTTCATGTCCTTTAACATCTTATATACCTCAATTCTTCTAAATTCCAGACAATATAGGCCTAAAGTGCTCAATGTCTTTTCAAAAGACAAATCTCTCATCTCTGGAATCAATCTAGTGAACGTCCTCTGAACTGTCACCAAAGCAATTCCATTCCCACTCAAGTAAGGGGACAAATATTTATGCAATACTCCAGGCGCAGTCTCATTAATGCCTACACTTATACTCTATTCTTTTCACAATAAATGCCAAAATTGCGTTTGACTTCCTAATTATTTGATGACAAGGATGCATTTTGTGCCCCTGACTGTTAGCGAGTTAGCATCCCATTTCTATAATCCACTATTGTGGATGAGACAGTGACATTAATACAGCAATATGAATCGTTATGATCAGTTTGTAACTGGGTGTGCTTCTTTGCATTGTATAGTTTGACTCTTAGTTTCTGATAAGCAATCTGTAGTCAATCTAAGTGATGATATTCCAATTTTTTTCTCAGCATTCCGGGCTATGGATAGGGGAGAAACATCAGCATCAGTCCTGAATGCTACCCAATCACCACAGTAAAAATATGCATTGCATAACACAAATAGCACTGGGATAAGTTCTGTTTGTTCACCACATCAAATAATGTGCCAACACTCACTCTCTGGGCATTTACTTTAAGCAAGGCCATTTTACTGAGTGTTATTGGAAGTTTTCAACATCCTGCATTCAAATGTGAATTGGTGCCTTCAGAATAGCACAGGAAACACTTAGCATTGAAAGTAGCATGCTGAACTATTCCCATGTTACCTGTTGTATGGCATTATTAGCATTTATGAGGTGACAAGAATATAGTGATGTGTTATGTTTGGAATCCAAGACATAATTAGGCATGAGGCAAGAGATTCTAAATCTGAAAATGTGTTGCTGGAAAAGCGCAGCAGGTCAGGCAGCATCCAGGGAACAGGAGAATCGACGTTTCGGGCATAAGCCCTTCTTCAGGACTGAGGAAAGTTTGTCCAGCAGGCTAAGATAAAAGGTAGGGAGGAGGGACTTGGGGGAGGGGCGTCAGAAATGCGATAGGTGGAAAGAGGTCAGACTGGGGTGGGGGTGGAGAGGTCAGGAAGAAGATTGCAGGTTAAGAAGGCGGTGCTGAATTCGATGGATTTGACTGAGACAAGGTGGGGGGAGGGGAAATGAGGAAACT
>NC_057714.1:92920749-92940779 GCF_004010195.1 Chiloscyllium plagiosum | reverse complement strand
AACTCAGCACCGCCTTCCTAACCTGCAATCTTCTTCCCGACCTCTCCGCCCCCACCCCAGTCTGCCCTATCACCCTCACCTTGACCTCTTTCCACCTATCACATTTCCGACGCCCCTCCCCCAAGTCCCTCCTCCCTACCTTTCTTTTATCTTAGCCTGCTGGACAAACTTTCCTCATTCCTGAAGAAGGGCTTATGCCCGAAACATCGATTCTCCTGTTTCCTGGATGCTGCCTGACCTGCTGCGCTTTTCCAGCAACACATTTTCAGCTCTGATCTCCAGCATCTGCAGACCTCACTTTCTCCTCAAGAGATTCTAAATCTCAATCCAGCAGCACAGTTTTAGTTAGGATTGAGGGCATGTGAGCAATGGAGATGGCCAGTCTTAGCAGAGAGGTATTGGGTAATTTTGCTTCAATACATTCTGTCACGTTATCAGCAGTGGGAGATTTAACGTGAGATTGTACTCCAGCACTGTTGAAATAGAAACCATGCACATTCACTTCCTTAACAGCTTAAGACACATGGTAAAAATGAATAAACAGGCCTGCATATAAACCATGCAAATAAGAACATGGAACTCTTAGATTCGAATATGAATGATTTATTTCACAACTAAAAATTTCAAGAGCTGAAAAAAGCAGGAAGGAACCATTAGTTAAGTGATTTTTTATTCAAACCTGGCAGGCTGCCTGATTTCCACTTCAGGCATTTATTTGTTGCTCCATATATTTATTGAATAATTTATACAGCCAGCCTTTGGCCTTGTCTCCACATGACAGTCAGTCTGAAAGCACGGGACAAAGCCGGAAAAGGCTGAAAGAAATCTCACAAATGAATCAATTATTGGAACATTGAAGCACCAGCAAAATGACAAAAATTTGACGTCGAGTTAAAGCAAATGAGCCGAAGTGGTCAAAGTACACAATATAACACGATAGGACACTTTGAGTTTTGAAAATTGTGTGTTCAAGGGCCCACTCCAACATGGGTGAAAGCACAATCTAGACTATCACTTCAGTGTATTGCTGTTGTACCATTGAATACTCTCAGGTAAGATATTAAACTAACTGATGTGTACTTTGCCTTGAGCAAGACATCTTCACCTGATATAATAATGGCTTGTTAGCCCTCGCAACATGCGTGAATTGAAGAAACCAGCAGAATGTTTATTGTGGCTCACTATTATATCTGAACATTATATTGTGTTGTATTCCAGTGTGTCCCTAGACTCTAATATGAGACTATTCAGTTACAATTAGTGGCGCACTCCCATCCACGTGTCAAATGGTCGGAGTGAAGATGGACCATCACATCCTCTGAACACACATTGTGATAGACTGATGTTTAGAAGATGTCTCATAAAGTTAACTGTGAGATCGAACACAATATAACACAGCAACAATTTTCACTTTCAAGTTACTATCAATATGGGAAAGTCTTGCAAGATATTTCACAACAGATTAAGGAGAAACAGAATTCAGATCCACAAACGATTGACGAAGAAAGGTATTCCAAAGCTTGATCAAGTAATTGCATCTTAAATAGAATCTTACATGAGGACACAAAGTAGGAAATAGAGTCATAGAGATATACTGCACAGGAACAAACCCTTCAGTCCAACCTGTCTATGCTGACCAGATATCTTAACCTAATCTAATCCCATTTGCCAGCACTTGTCCTATCTCCCTCTAAACCCTTCTTATACCTATCCAAATGCCTTTTAAATGTTGTAATTGTACCAGCCTCCACCACTTCCTCTAGCAGCTCGTTCCCTACACCTACCACCCTCTGAGTTAAAAAATTGACCCTTAGGTCCCTTTAAAATCTTTTCCCTCTCACCCTAAACCTATGCTCTTTAGTTCTGGACTCCCTACACTGGGGAAAAGACCTTATCTATTAGACAAACTAATAGGGCTAAAGGCAGCTAGGCCCCCTGACCAAGATGGCTTGCATCCTAGGATCCTAAAAGGGATAACTACAGAGATAGTCGACAAGACCCTTAAAATAAGCCACTAACTCAGTTCAGTACTACTCAACATGGGTTCCTTTAAGCTCATTTCTTCAATAGTTGTGTAGGAAGCCTTCCTCTTTGAAACCTGCAAAGCCTTTCATTTCTGGAGCTTTTGTCTCATCAATCTTTAAGTAACTCAGGATTTCTGATAATAATACATAGAATCATGGAATCATACAGGAAAGAGGAGACCCTTCAGCCCATGGAGTCTGTACCACCAAAACTACATGACTACTAGCCCTGCATTCCCATACTGGGCCTATAGCCTTGAACATTATGACATTTCAAGTGCTCATCCCATGTACTTTTTAAAGGTTGTGAGGTTTCTGCCTCTACTCTCTCCCAGGCAGAACATTTCAAACCCTCATCACCCTCTGGGTGAAAATGTTTTTGCTCAAATTCTCTCTAAACCTCCCACCTTTCATGTTAACATTATGCCTCTTGTTATTTTTTCCTTCGACTAAGCTGAACTATATTAACCCTGTCCATGCCTCATAATCATATACACCTCTATTAGGTCCCACCTTGACCTTCTCTGCTCCAAAGAAAGCAACCCAAGCTTATCCAGCCTCTCTTCATAGCTAAAATGCTCCATCCCAGGCAATATCCTCGTGAATCTCATTTGCACCTCAGCCCCACCCCCATGCAATCACATCACCCTTCCCATTGTGTGGTCATCAGAACTGTAAACAGTACTCATGCTGTGGTTTAATAATGCCTCTGTTTTATGAGCATTACTCCCCTGTTGCTTCTAGCTCCTTCTCGCCCCCTCTCTCTGATTGTTGTAAAACTCAAGTCAGTAAACACCTTAGCAATTAATTCCCTGGAGATCTTACTGGTCATTTAGCTATAATTACCTGCCTTCTTGTAAATGCTGTTTTGACGTTCAAAATTACTTTCTGGCCTTTGCTTTAAGAACTTTCGCCGATTTGAGAAATTAAAATACAGTTTTCCTCTACTTTAAAACCCATTTTTTAAAGGTATTATAATAATAATAATAATAATAATAATAATAATAATAATAATAATATGTTATGAACCTTTGAAACAAATGAAAAGCAGGATCAAACTTTCCTCTGGTTGGAGTCACGCTAAGCACAAGAGGAGATGTCTTTAGTTGTTGGTGGTCAATCATCTCAGTCAAAGGACATCTGAGCTGGATATTGTAGGAAAGATTGAAGGCCTTAGAGAGATTCACGATGAATATAGATATGTGCATTAAGCATCAACTAATATGCTGATTTACCATGGACTTGTGAAGGGGGAACTGCTTTGGATCTTGAAGGACTAAGACCTAATGTTAAAGTCTCCCTCATAGTCTCAGTAACAATACCTAACAGCTTGTACCTGATTAGTATCATGCAATAAATTATATTTTATTTAAGAAAAGAGTTTCTTTTTCATAGAATGTTTTTCTTCTCCTACACGAGACAAAATGGGCTCTTCATATCCCCATCAAGAAAAAAATATGATGACAATGAACCTCCCAAATAGATCTCGCAGCATAATGAGCTCTGGTAAGCATTCCTTTCTCATCAAGGGGACAGGACCATTGCTATCCTGGATGCTGTTCCTTTCTGTTGCAATGTTAAAATCCTGGAACTCCCTCCCCATTAGCATAATGGACTGCGGCCATTCATGAAGACAGTTCAACACTATGTTTTCAGGGATAACTTGGGATGGGCAATAGTGGGATGGGCAATAAACCTTAACCCAGGTCACCTTCAGTGAATGAATGTTTTGAAAAGATCCTTTGTTTGAGCTCACGTTAACTGAAATTTTACCAATATTTCCAAACAACCCATTAGCCATGATAGACATCTGGAGCAGGTGGAACATGAATCCAGGCCTCCTGACCAGAGCTAGATGCCCTACCAGGATGCCATAAGAGCCCCGACTTAACATTTATGTCATGCATTATTCTTTGAAAGGTTAGCAAGAGTGAGGAAAAGGACACCAGAGATTGCTGACTGTCTGCAGCTGGTAGACTATTAGACATTTATCACAGCTGCCTAGTGTCTAAACTCAGCATTGGCTTCAGAAAATTTGCTTACAGATGGCTTGAACATCACTTAAATGAGGCTAATATTTCCTCAGCTTTCTTGTTTCTTGATTGTCTCAAAGGATTAATTTCTCCTGTTTGCCTCTCTTATGAATAGTGTCCTTTCCAGTTCTCATAAATATTGATATCCAGATGGTTTGTATTTAAGTGGAATTTATTATTGCGCAGCTCGTATTTTACAGGTACAAATGACATTGGGACTATGTTTTAAACCACACTTCTTATCCATCACTCCCAGCATAGTGCTTGCTTGCTCCAGTGTCTCACCTGTTAACAGCCAAACAACAGAAATGAATGAACTGTTATGCAAATACTAATCTTCCAGATATTTTCCCCTTCCTCGGTCTCTCTCTAATGCTGCAAAACATACACTTGTATTCAAATTCTTCAGCAAAGATTTTTCAAAAGAGCTAATTTCCCACTTCCATCCTTCCTAAATGGGATTTAATCCAGAACTCTATTGTCTAACATGTCTCCCATACAAAATCACACTTTTCAATCATCTTCATTACATTCTCTCAGCTACTTTATCTGCTTCAGTGACTCAATTTCAAGATTCTCATCGAACCTAAAGCGAAACAGGACAGATGTGGAAACCTGAAATCAAAAATAGAAAAAAGAAAAGCTTGAAACAATCCGATCAGCTTCAGTGGAAAGAGGCGCAGAATTCATGTTTCAGGTCAGTGATCTGTCGCTAGAGCTTTAGGATTACCATTTTCTGTTTCGAATTGAGAATCCTCGTCCTAACGTTCAAACTCCTGTTCGTTCTTGAACTTTATTTTATCTGAGTAATCTTTATCAAGCTACTCCAAATACTAACAAAAGACCACAAAATGGCTGAAAGAGTAGTTAAAAATGATTATGAAAGGAAATTTGAACAGAAAAGCGAATAAGAAAGGATTTTATAAGAAAGAAACTGGTTAAGAGTACTACTCGACCTCTGAGCGCTGAGAGTGGGGATATTGTCCATGACTATGGGGAAATGACAAAACAGGCTGAACGATTAGTTTGCTTCAGTGTTCACAGCAGGCAAGGAGGATAGCTTACTGGAAGTCTGAAAGAAATTAACAGAAGATCATGGACAGGGTCAAAATAAAATTAGCTTCAGTAAATCATCAATAATGGGGAAATCATTGAAACAAAAAGTAGTACATCCCCAGGACTTGCTGGTTTCCATCCACAGGTTTAAAGGAGGCAGGACAGCACATTGCCAATGCCCTAACCGTCATCTTTCAGCATTACCTGGATTCAGGAAATGTACCTCCGAATTGGACATTTTGTCGTTTTGATCTTTAAGAAGGGTGACAAACGGAAACCAGGGAATTACAGACCAACTGATAGCTGTTGTGGGGAAATTATTGAAGTCTATAATCAAGGATAGGATAACTGACCACCTGGAAAGATTTCAGTTAGTTAGGGAGAGCTAGTATGAATTGATGAAGTGTAAGTCAGACCTGACCAATCCTCATTGAGCTTTTTGAAGAGGTGACAATCTTGTGGACACAGGCAAGTTGATGTTATTTGCACGAACTTCCAGAAAGCCTTTGATAAAGTCCACCACAAGAGACTGTTAGTGAAGATGGAAGGCCACAGAACTAAGGACAAATCATTGACACAGATACGAAATTGATTGAGGAGCAGGAAATAGAGGTGGGATAATGGGTAAGAATTCAAACTGGCAGGGTAGGAGTAATGGTGTCCAGCAGAGATCTGTTTTCATCAACAACTTGGATAATGGCATAAAACACCAAATGTCCAAGTCTGAAGATGACACAAAATTGGGCACTATTGTGGATGGTGTTGATGACATCATTAAATTACAACAGGATATTGACAGATTAGGTGAAAGGGCAAAGCTGTAGCAAATAGATTTTAATATAAGCAAAAATGTTCAGAAAAATAAGGCACAAACTTAAATACAGTGGATGTCCATTTAGCATGCTACAAACAGGTGCAGAAAGCAGTTAAGAAGGCCAATGGAGCACTGGCCCTCAGATCTGGAGGGCTAGTGTATAGCAATGCAGATATTATGCTGCAGTTATACAAAACCCTTGTTAGAGTAATAGGCACCACACCTTAGGAAAAATGTTTTGGTTGTGGAGGGAGTTCAGCACAGGTTTACAGGGATGATAACTGAACTTCAGGGAATAAGTTATGAGGAGAGGGTAGACAAATTAGACCCTTATTCTCTACAATATAAAAGGTTAACGGATGATCTAATTGAATTCTTTGGGATATTAAGAGGGAAAGTCAGCTTAGATAAAGATAAATTATTTCCACTGGTTGACGATTCTAGAACCAGAGGGCATTGTCTAAGAATTAGGGCCAGGCATTCAGGAGAGATGTTAGAAAGGGCTTCGAAATGCAAAGATTAGTGGAGATTTGAATCTCTCTTACTCAAATGGTGCTAATTCCATTGTTAGATTTAAATCCAAGATAGACACATTTTTATTAAGCAAGAGAATCAAGGAAAGTGGATCCAAGGCAGGTGTAAGGAGTTTGGCCACAGATCAGCCATGATATAATGAATGGCAGAGCAGGGTCAAGGGGCTGAATGGTCTACTCCTGTTCCGATGTTACTCATGCTCACTATTCAGCTAACCCCTGATTACCTGACTGGCTGGAAGTATCTAACACACATTCAGCACCAAAGTTTACAAAACATATCTCTATAGACATCATTGAAAATGCCAAATTAGTGATAAATCAGATGAGTTTCTTTATCTATTCATTCAGTGGATGTCAAATCTTTGGTAACTCCAGCATTGATTACCGTATTGAACTGCATCGGAGAAGACTGTGGTGAGCCATCTCCTTGAGCCACTGTGGTCCATATGTTGTAGGTCCACCCACAGATCCGTTCGTAAGGTAGTCCCTTGATTTTAATTCAGCAACAGTAAAGCATTGGCAATATGAATCAATGTAGTTCCAAGTCAAGATGAAGGCTGACTTAGAAGGTAATTTGCAACTGGTAGTATTCATCTTGTTGTATTGTTGAACATGAGGCAAAAATTCCAGTTCTGAAGAAAGAACACTGGACTCAAAACATTGACTCTGCTTTCTCTTCACAGGTGCTACCAGATCCGCTGTGGTTCTCCAACAGTTTCTGATTTTGTTTCAGATTTCCAGCATCTGCAGTTCTTTATTTTCTTTTGTGGAACATGAAAGCATGGAAAGTACTATTGAAGTGGCTCATTTATCTTTTGCAGTATCTCTTGTAGATAGTATGCACTGTTACCAGTGTAAGATCGCTATCGCTCCAGAGGATCTTTGGGTTCTTATTAAAGAGAGATGACTGGTGGGTATAGTATCCTCCTGGTTGGTGGCCCCATCCTCAAAGGTCCTCCAGGTTCAAGAGCCAAGTTGATAACCCTACTTGGTCAATTGCAGAAGAATCATAACTAGGTTACTGTAGAGTATGGACTTCTGATATACATTGACTCTGAGGTCCATTAGAAAAATCCTGCCAGTTAGCATCATGAAGGCAGCTGGTTCTCAACCCCAAATGGACCCTAATTGATTAAAACAAGCTGTTGCTGGGCTAAGGAGTTATGGAAAAGCTTTATTTATATCTCATCTTTCTTGGTGGAGCTATCTGTGTGACAATTGGAATCAAAATTAACTTGACAGTGGAAGACCATGGTAGAGGGTTATTTTTCAGACAGAAGGCCTATGATCATCAGTGTGCCACAGGAATCAATGCTAGGTCCACTGTTATTCATAATTCATATACTCACCCGGGTTCAAGTCCCACCTTGGGCGACTGTCTGTGTGGAGTCTGCACATTCTCCCCATGTCTGTGTGGGTTTCCTCCCACAATCTAAAGATGTGTAGGTTAGGTGAATTGGCCATGCTAAATTGCCCATAATGTTAAGGGCATTAGTCAGGGGTAAAAAGAGGGTAGGGGAATGGGTCTGGGTAGGTTACTCTTCAGTTGAAGGGCCTATTTCCACACTGTATGGATTCTAATCTAATCTTGATCAAATGGGCCAGTGGACTGAGGAACAGCCAATGGAGTTTAATTTAGATATCTACAAGGTGTTACTTTTGGTTAGGCAATGGTAGATCCCTGAGTATTGTTATAGAACAAGGAGATCTAGGAGGACAGACTCATAGCTCCTGGACAATACAGACACAGGTAGACAGGGTGGTGAAGAAGGCTTTCAGCATGCTTGCTTGCATTGGTCAGAGCATTGAGTATAGGAGTTGGGATGTCTTGTTGCAACTGTACAAGACTTTGGTGACACCACATTTGGAATGCTGCGTGCTGTTCCGGTCACCCTATTACGGAAATGATATTATCAAACTAGAAAGGGTGCAGAAACAATTTCCTGGGATGCTACCTGGACTGGAAGGGTTGAGTTATAAGGAGATGTCAGATAACCTGGGACCTTCTCCCTAGAGCAAGAGAGACTGCAGAGTGACCATATAAAACCCTAGAAAATCATGAGTGGCATAGATAAGGCAAATAGCTGACTGCTTTTCCCTATGGTAGGTGAATCTAAAACCACAGGGCATAGTTTTAAGGTGAGAGGGAAGATTTACAGAAGAGGCAATGTTTTCACACAGAGGGTGCTGAGTGTCTGGAAAGGGCTGCCAGAATTGGTGGTGGAAGCAAGTTCAATTTCCTCATTTAAGAAACATCTAGACAAGTATATGGATGGGATAAGTATGGAGGGATATGGACCAAATGTAGCCAAATGGACAAATGAATTGTGAAAACTAGGCAGCATTGGCACATTGGGCCAAAGATAATGTTTCCATGCTGTAGACCTTTATGATTCTATGACTTTAACTGGTCTCAGCAACCTGGGACTAAGAATGAGGGACAATTGATCAAGGCTCCTGTCACTCTCCAGTGTTACTTGCTGGAAGATGCAGTGCAGACAGGATTGAGGTTGTGTGTAGTGTGCAGTGTGTGATTGACTTGGAGGACCAGGGACACTCTGAAAATGATGAATTGGTCAAAGTAGTCCAAGCTTTGTAAACATTAGCCTTTCACAAAGAGAGAAAAAGAGTGGAGTGACTTGACAGCAAAAATAAATAAATACATGGAAGTAATTGAATTCTCAGGGTTCAGACAATGTCATAATCCATGGCATCAGAAATGCAAACTGTTTAGAACAGTCATTAGAAATTTCATTTTTAATTAGTGCCTTGAAATCCCTCCAGGATATCTGTGTTTTTATTAGCACTAATCTAATGCCATGAGTTTAATTAGTTTGAGGCCTGTTTTGCACAGGGACAGGCTGCCATGTCTTATGTGGTTGTTGCAATGTGGCTTCGCACTGAATAATTAATGAGTGTCACCCACTCCTGCAAGTTTTTTTGGAGGTAAAAACTTGCATCTGATAATCAGGAAATCTGCCAGCAGCGATATTATTATATGTAAAGAAACCTGTTAGTTGTCTGTAGCTGTTAATTATTATTGGACCTCAGAGAAATTGAAAAGTCTAAGGAGCATTTTAGTTCTGCCTTACACAGTAATATGGGCTTGATGTTACAGGTCACTGCAGTCCTTGTATTCCAGCAAAATTGAATGGGGGCCTACGCACTCGCCTGAAGTTTGCTCAGCACAAAATTATTTTTGGGAGATGCATTAGTTATCTTAAGGTGACACTTGTGCTCCCTTCTGAGAGGCTGCCATGTACCTAGAGGGGTGCTGGTCACTAGAATAACTGGCAGCCCTGTGGTCTCAGTAATGTCACCTGAGTGCCAATGGCCACTGCTGGAACTGCAGGCAATCCATACCAGGCCAAGAAATCCAGATTAGGCTAGGGTACGGGGTCTTGGTGAGGGGCTGAAGGAGAGTGAGGGGGCTGGATACAAAGTGTCACAGGGCAGAATGGAATAGGCAATCACATGGATGGAAGGGGGTGCTTGGAGGACCAGGGACACTCTGAAAATGATGGATTGGTCAAAGTAGTCCAAGCTTTGTAAACATTAGCCTTTCACATTCCTCTCTTCTTTAGGAAATGCTTAGAAGATATCTGAGACTAAGCAATATTTTTATTACTTTTTCTAATGTCTCCCTTGACTTGGTGTCAGTTTTTGTCTGATCACACACTATGGCCTTGAATATTTTATTGCCTTAAAGATGTTGCATATTTAATATAATTTTTTGTTGTCGCTGCAAAGGATATTTTTAAAGATTTAAAGAAACACACCTTATGTCCTCACCAACACTTAGCCCGCAAAAAAGACCATCAAAACAATTTGTTTGACTCTGCTATCCTGTGTGCAGATTGGTTACTCTATTGGTTTATCTACAATACTGACTGCACTTCAACAGTAATAAATCAGCTGCAAAGCAATTTGGAGCATCTTGAGAATATGTAAGTCTTTCTTTGGTTTTGTCATTTTAAACCTGCAACCTATTCATTATCTTTAATCCAACATGTAATGGAAAAGTAACAGGCATATCCATTCATTCTAATTTCTGATACTATACATTTGTCTACATCACTGAAAGCGTCAAAGATGAAAATGCTTGTGTTAAAACAAATGGACTGATGCGTCTATTATTCTGCCTATTGCAAACATGGTGGGTCATTATCAGGAGCCAGAATCCACTTGCCGCTTATTACAATAACAAGTGGGCAGAGAAATGTTAAAGACCTACTATTACGTGATAGAAAAGAAAGAAAAAAGCTATAGAATAGCAAGACGATTGAGTTTAAGAGCCACACGGTTATGCTGCAGCTCTACAGAGCCCTGGTTAGACCACACTTGGAATATTGCATTCAGTTCTGGTCGCCTCATTATAGGAAAGATGCGGAGGCTTTAGAGAGGGTGCAGAGGAGATTTATCAGGATGCTGCCTGGACTGGAGGGAATGTCTTATGAAGAAAGGTTGAGGGATCTAGGGCTGTTCTCATTGGCGTGAAGAAGGATGAGAGGTGATTTGATAGAGGTCTACAAGATATAGAGAGGCATAGATAGAGTGGATATCCAGAGACTTCAGTCCATGACGGAAATGGCTGTCATGTGGGGGCATAATTTTAAGGTAATTGGAGGAAGGTTTCGGGAGATGTCGGGGGTTAGTTCTTTACACAGAGAGTGGTGGGTGCATGGCATGCACTGCCAACAGAGGTAGTAGAGTCAGATACATTAAGGACATTTAAGCAACTCTTGGATAGGCACATGGATGATAATCCAATGAAGGGCATGTAGGTTAGTCTGATCTTAGAGTAGGATAAAACGTCGCACAACATCGAGGGCCAAAGGACCTGTATTATGCTGTACTGTTCTATGTTCTATAAATGTTTAGGGCTTGAATTAAAAATAGTAAATGTTGGAGACACATAGGTTAGTTGTAAGGTCATTGTATGTTTCTGACCATATTTGCTTAAAAGACGTTCTCAAGGGAGTTGATTATTGTTTGTGAAGAGTCTCATCTGAAATGCTTGACCCTGCCTTTCTTCCCTTCTAATGTTGACTGGCTTGTTCTGTGCATTTTCTGTTTTCATTCCATTCAGATCTGACTTTTGGACTGATCCATGAGAACTGTGTGCAGGAGTAATGGAAAGTGTTCCCATGTGTTCTTGCTCATGAAATTAAGGGCAAGAAGCTGTGATTTGAACATCTAGTCAACCACTCACTAAGACTATTTCACTTTCAATAAACTTGAATCCTGCTAAGTCAGGAGATTTTCTGTTCCTTTTCAATGCTTCAGATGAGTCATATCCAGTAGGCTTTGTTGATATGTTATTTCATTGGTAATAACAAATATGAAGCAGTTTCTCTTTAGAGTTTTAGTTACTAGTTTATTCCGAAGGAGCTGCAATTTGTCACCAGCACATGTCAGGACGACTGGGTCAGAATTCCATGACAGTCCATCCATTAAAATTCCAATTATACAGCAGGAGTCCATATATGGAATTTTTTTGTCATGTGTAAGTTAACCCACAATGTGGAATGAGTGTCAAAACGTTCCTTGACTAATAATCATGTGTATTTGCTCCACACTTATCAGCTGACAGATCTTTTTCCCAATATTGTAGTTTCCTTTTATACACAAAAGTCAAGTAACTGATTTAGAGCCAGCTGGGTAGGAACCAAACTGGCTTGGATTGTGTTTGGTACTAAGCTGATTTCTTTTACCAGCACGTATTTCAGTACATTTTTAGCTGGTACTTTGTTTACCTTCACATCCATATCAGGAAGTTGCAACAGGCACATTATTTTAACAAGGCTGACTAACTGATGTGTTAAGAATACATCAACAAATATGGTAACACATGGCCACATATCAATATGGGAAATAATGTAAGAGATCAGGGTAAAACACTGTTCATCAGCTCCTTCTTAATTTTCATTAAAATAATTGCAAACTTTATAAAACAAGGCAATAAGGTTGCAGATATTCTAATATAAATTATTGCTGGTTGTCTGTCAGTCCTAAAATGTAATAAACAGAAGAATGAGCTTTCAGATGCATGAACAGGTTCAGCCTAGGTGATAAATGCTAGAACTAAGACCCTTAGGCTTAGCCTAGCAGTAATTCTATATTGAAATTATAATGTAATGAGATTGAAACATCATTGTACAATAACTGTTGCACAATATTGTTTTAATTATAATGCATTTGTTGTAATCATATTCAGCAGCCACTAAATAAAGAGGCAAGAAAGGATTCTGAAATTACTGCAGATCAGGGACTTGGACTGCTCATATCCATTCTCCATTTGACTTGAGATAAAGGTAAGCTTTCTCTCCCCTTTCATCCTAACCTGTCTGCAGCCTTTCACATGGTTGACCAAGCCATCTTCTTCCAAAACCTCTCCACTGATATCCTTGAGGTGGGACTGTTCTCATGTAGTTATCATAACCTTGCCAGACAGCTACTTGCAAAGACTTCTGTGCTGATACCTACACTTGTTATCTCTGTTGTGACCTCTGCGGTTCACAAAGGATCTATCTTTGGCCTTCTCCAATTTCTCATCTTCACCTGGCAGCACTGTGTGAAGGCTATGCATTCATTTTTACTAATGCCATCCAGCTCTACCTCAGCACCACCTCTTTCAATTCCTCCACTCAAACTAAATTTTCAGATTTATTGTCTAGTTGGACGAATAGGGGTTTTCAACAGTTGAATAGTCCAATCAGGAGAAAGGTATCTGCTCTGCCATTGAACACATCATGGCTATTCAAATAATGTCAACTCCATTTTCCTACCTTATCCCCATAATCTTTGATTCCCTTACCATTTAAAATTCTATCTATCTCAGCCTTGATATACTTAATGACTCCCACCTTTGACTGCCCTCTTCAGTAAAGCAGTTATGGATTCATTATCTTCTGAGAGAAGACATTTCTCCTCATCCCTGTCTTTAATGGAACTTTGATGGAAATGTGTTGCTGGAAAAGCGCAGCAGGTCAGGCAGCATCTAGGGAACAGGAGAATCGACGTTTCGGGCATTAGCCCTTCTTCAGGAATGAGGAAAGTTGGTCCAGCAGGCTAAGATAAAAGATAGGGAGGAGGGACTTGGGGGAGGGGCGTCGGAAATGTGATAGGTGGAAAGAGGTCAAGGTGAGGGTGATAGGTCAGACTGGGGTGGGGGCGGAGAGGTCAGGAAGAAGAGGTCAGGTTCTTCCTGACCTCTCCGCCCCCACCCCAGTCTGACCTATCACCCTCACCTTGACCTCTTTCCACCTAACACATTTCCGACGCCCCTCCCCCAAGTCCCTCCTCCCTATCATTTATCTTAGCCTGCTGGACCAACCTTCCTCATTCCTGAAGAAGGGCTTATGCCCGAAACGTCGATTCTCCTGTTCCCTGGATGCTGCCTGACCTGCTGCGCTTTTCCTGCGGTTGCAGGGGAAGGTGCCGGGAGTGGAGGTTGGGTCGGTGGGGGGTGTGGATCTGACGAGGGAGTCACGGAGGGAGTGGTCTTTACGGAATGCTGATAGGGGAGGTGAGGGAAATATATCCTTGGTGGTGGGATCCGTTTGGAGGTGGCGGAAATGGCGGCGGATGATGCGCTGTACATGGAGGTTAGTGGGGTGGTAGGTGAGGAAGAAGGGCTATTCCTGAAGAAGGGCTAATGCCCGAAACGTCGATTCTCTTGTTCCCTAGATGCTGCCTGACCTGCTGCGCTTTTCCAGCAACACATTTCCATCTCTGATCTCCAGCATCTGCAGACCTCACTTTCTCCTTTAATGGAACTTTGCCTTCCCCACTACATGTTGAAATTTGATGCCAGCATTTTGTGATTCATGCAAGAGGGTCCCTAAAATCATGTTGTGCTGTAGATTTCTGCACTCTTTCTCCACTTAAAGGAATAGTCAGCTTCTCTAATCTTTTTGCGAAATTCCATAACCTCAAATTTTCCCACATTATATTCCATCTGCCAAGTTTTTCACCACTCACTTAAACTGTGTATATTCCTCTGCTGATTCTATCTGTTGTCCTTATCACTTGCCTTCACACCTATTTTTGTAACAGACACAAAGTTGGTTATAATGCATTCACTTCCCTCAATCAAGTCATTATGTGATGATGCCGCTCCTTTAACAAGGTTATTCCATCCTTGTTTTTTTCAGGAGGTCGGAGAAACACAGGTTCGGAAAAGTCTGGGCTTGGATAAGTTTAGGGCCACTTTGATTATAGCTAACAGATCCTGCCTCAGGAAAAAGACTTTCAAGTTTAAAAGCAAACATTTGCATAATGAAAGGGGAGTAGCCAGTTCTCCCAGCTCAGCTTTGCTCTGGTTTGATTTGGTCTGGCTATTTACTGAAGGCAGTCAAGAAGTTGGAAAAAGATGCTGGATCCAAAGAAACAGATCCAGGCTTATCCCCCTTCTCTCTGACGTTCTCCTGTAAGCCCCTGCATTTGATTTTAACTTTTGTGCCAATGGGGTGTTTATGGGGATTGTTGCAATTTTTCAGAACAGCATCATTAAGTTGGCATTAACTGTTATGTTTTGGGCACAGGTTACATTATTTGATATTCTGTTCTCGTTCGTTGTGTTTCATTCGCTAATCTTGTGAATAAATTCTGTTTTGTTTAAAACTATGTGGTTTGACCAACTGCATCCCTCCTGGAATATCCACCTTACACCTACTTAATTACCTAGCAAAGTGAGGGTGTGGGTTGATTTCTTGAAGAGTTTTGAAGGAGTCTGGCCTAGTCCAAAAGCATTATTATGTAATTAATAATTGTGGCCGTAGCACTGAGCCCTGTGGCACTCCACTGGTTACAGGTTTCCATCCTAGAAATATTTCCCTTATCCCAACTCTCTCTCTTCTATTAATTAGCCAATCCACTATCCATGTTAAACTACTATCTCCAATACCATAGGCTCTTACCATATTCCGTAGCCAAATATGTCACATAATATCAAACACCATCTGAAAATTCAAAAATATATTACATCCACCGCCCCCCCTTTATCTCTCCTGCTGGCTAGCTTCTTAAACAACCTGAAAGTTTTTATTCAGGTATAATACTCTTGCCTGAATCCTTGCTGATGTCAGAGTTCCATTTAAGAAGTGGTATCTGGAAGTGGAAGCCAAGTATCTGCATGTCAATCAATGTGCACAGACGTTAGCTTAAAGGAAACCTGTTAAGGGGAGGCAATGACCTCATGGTATTATCACTGGACTGTTAATCCAGAGACCTGAGTAATGTTGTGGAGACGTAGGTTCAAATCCAGCCATGGCAGATGGTGGAGTTTGAATTCAATGAAAATCTGGAAACAAGACTCTAACAATGACCATGAATTCATTGTTGATTTTTGGAAAAAAACATATCTGGTTCACAATGTCCCTTACGGAAGGAAATCTGCCATCCTTACTTTGTCTGGTCTCCGTGTAATCCCAGACCCACAGCAATGTAGTCGACTCTTAAAGACCCTCTGGGCAATCGGGTCAATAAATGCTGGCTTAACCAGCGATGCCCTCATCCTGAAAATGAAAAGAAAAAAAGTTGGTGGTAGGCCTAGTTCATCCTGAGGGTGTAAAGTGCCAAGGGAGTGGTTGGGAAAAATCAGGGGCATGGGTTGACATGAATGGTATGTGGGGAATCTTTGGGTGTGAGACAATTTTTTAACAGAATCGTAAGAGCCGTAAGAAATAGGAACAGGAGTACACCATTTGGCCCCTTAAAGTAGACAAATAGCAGACTGGAAGAACAGCCAGCCAGGCTGCATCAGGAGGTAGAGAAGTCAATGTTTCAGATGTAACCCTTCATCAGAATTCTCTAGCCTGCCCAACCATTCAATATGATCATGGCTAATCGGACAGTCCCCATTTTCCTGCCCTTGTACCATACCCCTTGATTCCCTGACTGGTCAAGAATCAATCTACCTCAACCTTAAATGTGCACAAAGACTCTGCCCCCATAGCTCTATGTTCCAGGTTGAACCAAAGACTCACAATCCTCTTAGAAAAGAAATTCCTCCTCATCTCAGTCTTGAATTGGCACCACTTTATTCTAAGACAATGTCCTCTAGTGCTAGACTGTCCCATGAGGGGAATCATCCTCTCAGCATTTGCCTTGTCAAGCATTAAGAATCCTATACATTTCAGTGAGATCAAGTCTCATTCTTCTAAATTCCAGAGAGTAAGTCCTAGCCTATTTAACCTTTGCTTATAAGACAATCCCTCCTCTAGTGGAGATCATCTTAGTGAACATTTTCTCAACTGCCTCCAATGAAACATCTTTCCCCAAATCGGGAGACCTAAACTGCTCACAGTACTCCGGATGTAAGCTTGCCAGCACCTTGAACAATTTCAGGAAGACTTCCCTACTCTTATAGAGTCATAAAGTAATAGAGATGTACAGCACGGAAACAGACCCTTCAGTCCGGCTCGCCCATGCCAACCAGATATCCCAACCCAATCTAGTCCCACCTGCCAGCACCCAGCCCATATCCCTCCAAACCCTTCCTATTCATATATCCAGATGACTTTTAGATGCTGTAACTGTACCATCCTCTACCACTTCCTCTGACAGCTCATTCCATACATGCATCACCCTCTGTGTGATAAAGTTGTCCCTTAGGTCTCTTTTATATCTTCCCCTCTCATCCTAATCCCATGCCCTCTAGTTCTGAACTCCCCCACCACAGGGCCTATTTATCCTATCCTTGCCCCTCATGATTTTACTTCAGCCTCCAATTCTCCAGAAAAAATGGCCTCAGCCTATTCAACCTGTCCCTATAGCTCAAATCGTCTAACCCTGGCAGCGTCCTTGTAAATCTTTTCTGAACCTTTTCAAGTTTCACAACATCCTTCCAATAGGAAAGAGACCAGAATTGCATGCAAAATTCCAAAAGTGCCCTAACTAACATCCTGTACAGCCGCAACATGCCCTCCCAACTCCTATACTCAATACTCTGACCAATGAAGGAAAGCATACCAAATGCTTTCTCCACAGTCCTTTCTACCTGTGACTCTATTTTCAAGGAGCTATGAACCTGCACTCCAAGGTCTCTTTGTTCAGCAACATTCCCTAGGACCTTATCATTAAGTATATAAGTCAGCTAAGATTTGTTTACCCAAAATACAGCACCTCGCTTTTATTTAAATTAAACTCCATCTGCCACTCCTCAGCTCATTAGCCCATCTGATCAAGATCCCATTTTAATCTGAAGTAGCCTTCTTCGCTGTCCACTACACCTCCAATTTTGGTGTCATCTGCAAACTTACTAACTATGCCTCCTATGTACACATCCAAATCATCTATATAAATGACGAAAGGTAGTGGACCCAGCACCGATCCTTGCACCTATATTCCAAGCCTCTTGAAATAAGAGCCAACATTCCATCTCTATCCATGCCAATATAATGCCTCCAACACTGTGGGATCTTGTTTAATGACTTGTTCACAACTTGAAGTGCTTGAGCACCAAAGCAAGCCAATCGACCATTCTGCATCCACATATTCCATAGCTACCATTATCATCTCTCAACCACCATCCCCATCTCCAGAACCATCTGGAACCAAAGTTGTAACTTTTCCCCTGGTTAAGATACAGAGCCAAGAATTGTCTGAACCCAGTAGTCCCCATTGGGAAGAAAAGACTCAGGCTTTTGTGTCTTCGGAAAAAGGTTACAAACTCACATGTATCAAAATCTTGAAAGCATTAAGAGAAAGCTTTGCTGGGCTTGAAAAGCTGTTTGCTAAAACTGCTCTGTATGCAAAATATTCACTCTGTTTCTCTTGCCACAGATATGGAGAGTGTTGACCCTCTGTGTTGACCCTTTCCAGCATTTGCTGTGTGGGTAGCACTAAACGTGTGTCTCAGCGACACTTCCAGGAGCGTAGAGAGGCAGACTCATTGATGGGAATATCCACATCAACCTTCCTGGAGCTTGGGAAAATCTGCAAGCTCAGCACTTGACTTTCTGACCATGAGAATGAATGGTCAGAATACCAAGGGCTAGGAATGTGTGAGCCAAGACATTGCCAAACTTTCTAAATGGCACTTGTAACTGCTTCTCATTGCCAGTATGCCATCAAAAGTGAAAATGGAAATTAAAGTGCCTGTATTTTGTTCTTTGCTTTGTATCAGAATGCTTCAGTTTATGAAACTACTGAGTAGTTTCAATCTGAAAGCCATCAGGAGTAGCGTTTCTCAATGTAAGACTTTCTATTTTATAATGCAAAAGGAGGAGCAGGCACTCTGATCACAAAAAGCCAGATGAACAACACTTTACCAGCTATGAACAGAGCAGCTGTGAATAGATCAACAGATACTACAATTTCCCATTGTTCTGAATGTCCATTCATATTATGAAGCCCAACTGTGCAAGTTCTTTCCAACTTTACAAGATAATCTGCTTTAGCCTGTTTATTCTGGATCACTTAAAATCTCAAACGACACCTTTGTTTTAAACTCTGTGATACTTAAGTTAAATAATTTAAATTCAAAGGCTGTTTCTTGCTAGTCTTGGGCCTTTCGCGGTTTAGCAAGAGGATGCTTGAAGATCTATAGTGCCACGTCTGCTTTCCATGGTGTTTAATTAAGCACTTACTTTCTCAAAAGCCTTAGAAACAATGGTAATGACACTCTCCAAAATGGCAGATTTAAGATGATTAAAAGCCCTAATGTATTTATAACTGCATAAAGGCTATCAGAAGATTATTAGATGAGTTTTTTTATGATTTGAAAGCAGAGTAATTAGAAAGATTCCATTCATAATTCCACATCAGTTGGCTGAAACCCACAAGAAAAGAAATGGTGCCTAGCACAACTCAGTTTTCCTTTATCCAGACCACATTTCTTAATGTCAGTACATTCTTAACTGCTTTATCATATCCCTTCACAACCATATCAGGAAGTGACAATGAGCATATTGTGCAGCGCACAGTATTTTAGCAAGGCTGACTAACTGAAGTGTTATGAATGTTTTAACTAATATGGTAATATGTGGCCACTTGCTGGCAAGCCAAGTAAGAGATCAGGAAGAATTACTCATTAACGGTGCTTTCATTGCCAGTAAGTAGCTGCATTGTTGCTAAAACAAGACAAAACGGAAAGGTGGCAGGTAATTTTCTCCAGCTAATTGCTAATTCTCCAGAGACATCCTCTGCACAAATCACAGTTTCAAAAGACACAGATGTTTGGGGATGAGTATGGATTTGAGCCAGAAATTTGTACTGGCCTGAGCTGTATTTATTTCAATTAAGTGAAAATGGAGGGGTTTTTTTTCTGCATCAGTTTTGTGCCAAAGTTTATTTTTGAAATCCCATAAGATTTTAAGCACATCTTGGGCAATCAATAGAGGATAGAACATAGAACATAGAACCTAGAACAATACAGCACAGAACAGGCCCTTCGGCCCACGATGTTGTGCCGAACATTTGTCCTAGCTTAAGCACCCATCCATGTACCTATCCAATTGCCGCTTAAAGGTCACCAAAGATTCTGACTCTACCACTCCCACAGGCAGAGCATTCCATGCCCCCACCACTCTCTGGGTAAAGAACCCACCCCTAACATCTCCCC
>NC_057714.1:92908488-92917448 GCF_004010195.1 Chiloscyllium plagiosum | reverse complement strand
GTCTCCTATAACTAGCGCTCTCCTCCTCTCCCCCTTTCCCTTCTGAGCCTCAGAGCCGGACCTCGTGCCAGAGACCTGGTCACTGCAGCTTACCCCTGCTAGGCCGTTCCCCCCAAACAGTATCCACAGCGGTATACTTATTGTTGAGGGGAACGACCACAGGGGATCCCTGCACTGCCTGCTTCCTCCCCTTCCCACCTCTAACTGTTACCCAGCTACCACTGTTCTCTGGCGTAACCATGTCCCTGTAGCTTCTATCTATCACCCTCTCAGCCTCTCGAATAATCCTCAGTTCATCCAACTCCAGTTCCAGTTCCATAACGTGGTCTGTGAGGAGCAGGAGCTGACTGCATTTCCTGCAGATGAAGTCGGCAGGAGTATCAGTGGTCACCCCTACCTCAAACATCCTGCAGGAGGAACATTCCACTGCCTGCGCTGCCATTACTCTACACTTCGTCTCCAAAACAAGAACACTGAGTAGCTTACCTGTGGACTTTAAAGTTAGGTTAGAGGAGGAGGATGGGAGGGAGGCCTGGGGTCCAGAACACACCCACTCAAATATCAATCACTTGCCTTCCCGACTAGCTCTGCGCTCCAACTTCACTTCCGCCCAGCTCGCGCCGCTCTCTGCTGTGAAAAGGATATTATGAAACAACTGTTTTCATCTTTCAATACAATGTAAAAAGCTTTGGGACCTGGTTAAATGTGGCCAGCAATTCTCTTGACAGCAAAGAAGTTTAAGTGAGGATTTAATAGATGTTTTCAAAATCATGAATATCTTTGAAAGAGTGAATGAGGAAATATTGTTTCCAATGGCAGAAGGGCCAACAACCAACAGATATATAGACTTATGATAACTGGCACAAAGACAAGACATAAAAAGAATTTATTTTTAACACAAGTGATTTCTCAAAATTCGTAACATATTGCCCAAGAAGAGAGTGACAGATTAAATAATTTTAAAAATTCTAATGGAAATTGGGAAAATAATTAAATGGGAGGAATTTGCAGAGCTATGGGGAAAGTGCAGGGGATTGGGGCTAATTGATTAAGTATTTCAAAAAGACAGTCGATGTAATGGGGATGAATGGTCACGTTTGCCCTATGTCATTTTCTGATAGTGTTTCACTGATTTGATTTCATTTATTGTAGTCACATGTACTTAAGTACAGTGAAAAGTTTTGTTTTACGAGCAGTACAAGCAGATCACAGCAACCAAGGAAATACAGATCATAGGGTGATTAGACAGAGCAAGGCATACAAGGTTACGATGGCACAGGAGGTGCTCAAGAGCATGGCCAACATTAGGTTTGAAATTAGACCAATCCGTTCAGCAGTCTCATAACAGCAGGGAAGAAACTGTTCTTGAATCTTGCTGTTTAGAAACTCAGAGATAGATTCTCACCCACTTCATGATAGAGGGGTAATGGAAAGAATGTTGGTGGTGAAGCAGTGGGTGTAATGAGAAGGCGCATATTAGTCGACCGAAGGGGTGAATGGAGGACAGGTTCTATCACTGTTCCTTCACTGTTGCTGGGTATAATCCTGGAACTTAGTCCAGAATAACACGGTGAGTGTCTTTGTGTTACATTGACTGAAGCAATTCAAGAAGGCTTCTCGCCACCATCTTTCGGTTAACAGTTAGGGATAGTCAATAAATACTGCCTAACCTATTTGGCAGAAATGCAGGATTGAAAAGTCTCTGGGAGGTGGGCAGTATTGTCCTGAGAGATGATGACAAGAATCACAACTGGGACTCCAGTAGGGGAGGAAAATCAAAATCATTTGGCGAATGGGCTGTTTGTGAAAGTGACTAGGATAATTGTGGATGCTCCTCAGTCATAGAATCCCTGCTGTGCAAAAGGAGGCCATTCAGCTCATTGAGTCCATACCAACGCTTTGAACCCACACCAACCCTTTGAACCAGCTCCCTATCCTATTCCATAACCAAAATTTCCCATGGCCAATCTACCTAGCCTATACAGTTCGCGAACTGAATCAATTTTCCCATTGTTCAGATATTCAAAGCGCGCGTAGCAAAGCAGGACAATGACAATGAAACCACGGGCTTTTTGCGTTCGTATCTTCGTTCGTACCTTGAATTTTGTACGTACGTTGAAGCAAAATTTTACATACAATCCTGTTCGTAAACCGATTTGTTCGTGAACGGGGTAGTTCGTATGTCAAGGCGCTACTGTATTTCACTGGGCACTATGGGACAATTTAGCATGGCTAAAAATGACCTAACCTGCACATCTGTGGGAGGAAACAGGAGCACCCAGAGGTAACCCTCACAGACATGGGGAAAATGTGCAAAATCCACACACAGCGACGAAGGCTGGAATCAAACCTGGATCTCTGGCACTGTGAAGCAGATGTGCTAACCCCTGAGCCACCATGCTGATTAGGTACTTCTGTCTAGTTGTAGGTGTGAAGGTAACTATCTCCTGACTCCACCTTCAGGTTGTTGCCTTGAAGAAGCTTTGTGTTATCCAATGCTCGGAAAATGGGGTGACAACAGTTAAATGGCGTCACAGAATCATAGAGTCATACAGCGTAGCTCCACCATGTCTATGCCGACTAGCAAACACCAAACTCCACTAAACCTATGACCTGAACTTATCCATGCCAACAATATTCTTGCATTTAAAGTGCTCATCCAGATGTTTCTCAAATACCTGCCCACAACACCTTCATAAGTTGGTGAATATGCTGCAACCAGGGTCCTGCTGAGGCAGACGATATGGCTGCTGAAGATGCATGTCCTTTGTTTGGAATAAAGGGTGTTTCTTTCAGTAGAGTCTAGACAGAGTGTGCTCCATTATCCTGGTGTGCTGCGCTCTGCACAACTGGAGCAGACAGTGAGATGACATACAAATATAGAAAATAGGAACAATAGGGGCCCATTTTTTCCTTTGAGCCTTATCAATATGATCATGATTGATCATCCAATTTAGTACCTTGTTCCTACTTTTACCTCATACCCTGGTATGTGATAAACACTGGGGGATTAGGAGCAGTTTTCCAAGGCATGAGATGAAGATATTGGGGAGGACGAAGCTCTCAATATTGTTTGACTGAGCTCAGCTGCCCTGGGCGCTACCAAGTCGGTTAGGCCTTGACTGACACCCAGTTCTCGTGAATGAGAGCTGTGCTGAGCTATTATGGGCTGTAGAATAGTCATTGGTCATAACACCAGCATTTGACTATCATTGTATGAGTGAATTACAGACTCTGTTTGTTTGTTTCTGTTCACTTTTGCTGGCTATAAATAGAAGCTCTATTTTGAAATTGTGCCTTTGTTTGCCTGGAAGTAATATTCCCCTTTTGGACAATGTGGGTGTCTACTGGGCATTGAGGACAGAGTATCAATGAATTAGTGAGACCCTTTTGGTGAGACTCAGCTAAGGACAGGTAAATTATGTGGCCTGGTGGTTAAACTACAATTAGATGAGAGAGTTGGTCGTATGTGTTAGGGAATGACAGCTGTGCCAACTAAGTAGTGTGGCTTTATAACTGCTGTGCCATAACATTACAGGTGAGGGTTAACAGCAAGTAGCCAAAGCTTATCTATGGGCACTGCAGTCTATTTAATATTTCATGAAGGCAAGGGATTCCGTTCTTTCATAGGGTCATGCAACATGGAAGCAGACGCTTTGGTCCAATGAGTCAATGCCAACCAAGTTTCCCAAGCTAAACTAGTCCTGTGTTTGGCCTATTACCCTCCAAACATTTCCTATTCTTGCACCTATCCAAATGCCTTTTAAATGTTGTAGCTGTTTCTGCATTCATCACTTTCTCTGACAGTTCACTCCACTAATCACTCTTTGTGTGAAAAAGCTCCCCTTCGTGTCCATTTTAAATCTTTCTCTTCTCACCTTAAAAATATGTGCCATAGTTTTGATCTCCCCTACCCTGGGGAAAAGACCTTAGCTATTCACCTTATCAATGCCCCTCATGATCTTATAAACCTCTATAAAATCATCCCTCAACCTTCTACGCTTCAGTGAAAATTATCCTTGCCTATGCAACCTATTTTTATAACTCAATCTATCCATTCCCGGCAACATCCTGGTAAATCTTTCTGAGCCCTCTCCAATTTAATAATATCTTTCCTATAGCAGGGTAACCAGGACTGGTCTCACCGATGTCCTGTACAACCTCAACATTTGAGAAACAAAAGCAAGCATGTTAAATGCCTACTTAACTATCCCATCAGTGTGTGACACAAATTCAAAGAATTATGTCTTGAACCCCACGATTTCTTTGATCTACAACACTACCCAAGGCACTACTTTTAATTGTATAAGTCCTGCCTTTGCTTTACCAAAATGCAAGGCCTTGCATTTATACAAATTAAACTTGACTTGCCACTCCTCAGCCCATTGACCAACTTGATCAGCATCTCTGTAATCTTAGAAAACCTTCACTGTCCACAATACTGCCAATTTTGATATCATCCCCAAACTTACTAACCTTGTCTCCTAAATTCTCAACCAAAACATTTCTTTCAACGACAAAAAAAAGTAGACCCTGTATTTATCCCAGTGGATCACTGGTCACAGGCCTCCAGTCTGAAAAACAGCCTTTCATCACCACCAAATAAATATTGAACGAACTGTGGTTGCTGTAAATCAGAAACAAAAACAGAAATTGCTTGGTAAGCTCTGTGGGTCTGGCAGCATCTGTGGAGAAAAATCAGTTTTAACATTTTGGGTCAAGTTATCCTTCCTCACTTGTCCTGAAATGTGACTCTGATTTCTCTTTACAATGCCAGACCCACAGAGCTTACTCAGCAATTTCTGTTTTTACCTCCACCACCACCGTCTGCCTCCTACTGTCAAGTCAATTTTGTATCCAATTGGCAAACTCTCCCTGAATCCCATGAGATCTAACTTTACTAATTAGTCTACCATGTGGAACCTTGTCAAAGGCTTTACTAAAGTCCAAGTAAGTAATATCTACTTCTCTGCCCTCATCAATCTTTTTGGCTGTTTGCTTAAAAAACAGAATCAAGTTTGAGAGATATGATTTCTCTCGCACAACACCATGCTGACTATCTCTTAATCACTCCTTGCCTCTCCAAATGCATGTAAATCCTATCTTTCAGAATCACTTCCAACAACTTTGAGTAGCGAGCTGTTCTGTGAATGACGCATGGTAAGATGGGGGTAGAATGAGACGTGAGAGGCGCTGTGAGGGTGGGGTACTTGTGAATGAAGTGGTTTGATAAGACATGGTGAAAAATCTCAATAGGCTTTATGGTGAAAACCCGCTAAGAAGTCAACACAACTCACACTTAGCAAAAAACAATTCAGCCCAAGGTGCCAGTGATGCAGCGTGAGGCAGTTCTGCCTAGAACAGAATGCTAGCTTTATAACTTTGATACGTAAATTGCAAGTGAATGTGTTAGCTTCGAAACAATGCTCCTCCGGCACAAATACTCTCCTGCCGCATCACAGCTTTATCTTTGAAGTGGATGAGGAACCTAATGTCAGAGCTCCAGCAAATTGAAACAGTGCTGTGTGTCATTATAGTATCCATCAACATAAAAATGACAATGGGTAGCATGGTCAGTGGAACAGAGTCATAGCCACAATCCCTGGTTTAAATGATTTCTCTTTTGTATCAATTTCATCTCACCCTCATCTCCCACACCCATCCTAATGGGTTGAGTTCTTTCATATATTCAAGATTTATTCTTTTAAATTATCTGTTTCATCTTCATTGCTTTACTGTTTTTAGGCTAAGAATGCACAGTAAGATGATACACGGGCTGAAGTTCAATAGTAGCAATTCTGGCTGGAGACAATTGGTCTTAAATAAACTGGGATGGTTCTACACTCAGGTTGCCCTGGAAATGGCCCTAAGCTTTGATGGATGAAATGAAAATGAATGTAATTTAAGAGAATAGAACTTTAAGAAATGAAGCATGGAGTATGGATTATGTGATTAATGTGGGATCTGTGAGCTAACATAGAGAGTGGTGGGGGCATGGAATGCGCTGCCTGTGGGAGTGGTAGAGTCAGAATCTTTGGTGACCTTTAAGCGGCAATTGGATAGGTACATGGATGGGTGCTTAAGCTAGGACAAATGTTCGGCACAACATCGTGGGCCGAAGGGCCTGTTCTGCGCTGTATTGTTCTATGTCCTATGTTCTATGTTCTATGTTACTAGTAAGTTCTAAAAGTGAGTGAAGTACATGAAACAGAGAATATCTAAAACAAGAGAAAAGCTTTCTCATTTTTAAATTTCAACACATTTTAAAAGATATTTTCCAACATTTTCTGTTTATGTTTCAGGTTTTCAGCATTTGGAGCATTGTGCTTAAGTATTTTAATGGTTTGCATCCTCAAATAGAAACTAGTGAACAGAATTAGGACAACCATACTGTCACAAATATAAGCCTGTGTCCCCATACATGCTGAATGGTGCTACTTGTTTTCATAGACTTACTCCATAGAACATAAATCCGTACAGCACAGGAACGGACCCTTCAGCCCACAATGTTGTGCTGAACATGACATCAAATTGAATTAATCCCTTCTGCCTGCCTGTAGTCCATATCCCTCCATTGCTTGCATATTCATGTGCTTATTTAAAAATCCCCTAAACACCCCTATCATATCTGCCTCCACCACCATCCCTGGCAGACTCCTACCACTCTCTGTATAAAAACTTATCCCTTATATCATCTCCTCTGAACTTTCCCCCTCTCACCTTAAATGTGTGTCCTCTTATTGCCAAGAGTTTTTGAATTTGTTAATTTCTTTATGTTTGTTTACTAACATGGCATATATGAAGTTCTTTGGGGAAGAAAAACAGTGTGATTCAGCAAGATACAATAAAATGCAGAGTTGCTGCACATGTGGTTAAACATGAATTCATCTACTTTCCTTCTAGACTCTCTGTGCCGTTATATGTATATGGTAACTTTAAATGAACAAAATGTACAATCGCATTTTTAATGGGTGACTCTGTATAAGCTGATTCAATCATCTTCTACAATTGTGTAGAGGAAGATACAAATTGTTTGAGATCATGTACATTCACCAATAATCTATAGTAGTACAGTTTAAAGGAAATGGGAGCTGCTGCAAAGTAATACTGCCTCCCACGTCACATTGTCTGCTGGCTGAAGTGATGGGTGGTCTCTCAGATTAGATTATGCATGAGGAATTATATCAAGTATCTTTCTTTTCATGTGTATTTTTAGATAAATTGCTCTATGTCTTCACAGAATGGCAAAGGAATTAAATGTTCTGGTTTGTCCACTATATGGGGTGGCACAGTGGCTCAGTGGTTAGCCCTGCTACCTCACAGCACCAGGGACTGAGGTTCAATTCCAGCCTCGGACAAATGTCTATGTGGAGTTTGTACATTCTCCCTGTGTCTTCATGGATTTCCTCCTGGTGCTCCAGTTTCCTCCCACAGTCGAAAGATGTACATGTTAAGTTGATTGGCTATGTTAAATTGCCCATAGTATGCAGGCTAGATGGATTAGCCATAGTAAATATGGGGTTATCAAGATTAGGGGGTTTGGTCTGGGTGAGAGGTTTTTCAGAGGGTCTGTGGGGGGGGGGGCCTGAATGGCGTGTTTCCACACAGTAGGGATGCTATGATATATGATCACAATGAGAGAAAGTGAGCGCTGCAGATGCTGGAGATCAGAGCTGAAAATGTGTTGCTGGAAAAGCGCAGCAGGTCAGGCAGCATCCAAGGAACAGGAGAATCGACGTTTCGGGCATAAGCCCTTCTTCAGGAATCCAGTACATGATCACAATTTGGGAACTTGTGAATAAAGTCCATTTGTAAATATCATGTAACCCCCCACTTAACTCAAATGGACAACTACCTGGCATAAATATATTGTCAGCACTTTAAACGGTTACTAAAATTTTACTCAAAGAGTGGTTTATTCTCTGTAAAGATTTTATTTAATGGAATATGCTGCATTGGGAAAGAACCATGTTAAGCTTCAAAGATTTTCAGTTGAAGGCCGTTTAAAGTCAAAACATTTTTCCTCAGAGACAGATGCATTTGTAATTAACTTCAATCTTTTTGGAAAACAAAATAATCCATAACTCACATTTGTTTGTCTCTGACCAATGTATTAAAAAATAACAAGGCCTAGTGATGCCACATGAGACCTCAGTTTCATTAAAGCCTGACAGATGTAAGGGGTCTGCTGTTACTGCATTATGTCAATAATAAATACACTGAGAACATTTGACAGGTTGCACTTCATTCACAAAATGACGCAGGTTTTCCAGGAAGTGTAAAATTCAATCCTTGTCAAGATGGATTGCAGCTCACTGTATGTCACATCAATGTGGTTTTAATCTAGTTTGATAGACCCACTGGGACTATTTTGCTGCTATGAAACAAGCAGAACAAGGATTTTATATGTTAACAACAGCTATTAGGATACCTTAATAATGTTAAATTGCATTACTCAGAATCAGGGAGCTAAAGGAATTGATGGCCAGAGGCATTCAAAGCACATTTTGCTTTTACAAATTTGCTTTATCAAATGAATTTCATAGATACTTATTCTATTTTATTTATAATTTAATTCTTAATGTTTACTCACACTCTCTTATTCTCTCTTTTAATCCATATGGCCCATTACAATGTCTTTCTGCCCATATTTAGTACCTATAAACAAACTAACATAGAAACCAGGAGCAGGAGAAGGTCATTTGAACCCTTGAGCCTGCTTCACAATTTAATAAGATCAAGGTTCTCTATTGTATTATCCACAAGTTTTCTGTCGAATGCACCATTTTTCTGTTTTATCTTACTCTCCATCTCTTTCATCATCCAGGAAGATCTGAATTTGTTTGTGTTACAGTTTCCCTTTGATTAGATTAGATTACTTACAGTGTGGAAACAGGCCCTTCGGCCCAACAAGTCCACACCGACCCGCCAAAGCGCAACCCACCCATACCCCTACATTT
>NC_057714.1:92871135-92908481 GCF_004010195.1 Chiloscyllium plagiosum | reverse complement strand
CAGACACGGGGAGAACGTGCAAACTCCACACAGTCAGTCGCCTGAGTCGGGAATTGAACCCGGGTCTCTGGCGCTGTGAGGCAGCAGTGCTAACCACTGTGCCACCGTGCCGCCCACTTTATGGGAATGTATCTTGATTATACCTGAACTATCTTACTTCTAAAATCAGCTCCTTGTTCCAATACTGCTCTGCCTATCAATCTTTGATCTCAGTTTACCACTGTCACACATCAGAAGTTGGCTTGACCTCAATTAATTATTTTCTATCTCTGGACTGTTCCCTGCTCTGGTTCACTTTTTGCGCAATGTGCAGTGGTGGTCTTTGATGCTGCCTGACCTGCTGCGCTTTTCCTGCAACACATTTTCCAGCTTTGTTCCAATAAAGCAGGGTTACAGGTTTAATTAACTGAGAAATTATTCTCGGATGTTGCACCTTCAATTAAGATGATTCATCAGGATCACTAAGTAATTAGAATTGATAAAAAGTATTATATTTGGCCTGAAGTAGCATCAAACCACCAATGAAGGCAGCAAGGAGGAGAGAAATTTGTATTTTTTTTAGTACTACTTGAACTGTTTGGTATTGGGGTATAAACCAGCTTGTGTTGTACCCAAGTGGATAAAAGAGGCAAAGACAGGTCAGTTAACAGTGGAATGGCCTAACCCTAATCTATGCAGGGAAACAAGTCACAGTTACCAATCATCATTGGAACAACTGATTTTGCTCAGCGTCAGCAGTGACTCCCAATGAATACTCCCTCAGCAGTCAAGAGATCAGATATAAATATTTGCTGTCGTAAGTGTTCCCATCTGCTCAAAGGCACTTCCAGAAATTGTCTCTGACTTGATGACTTTGGGTGTAAACTTGGAAACATAGAAAATAGGAGTAGGATATTTGGCCCTTCAAGTCTGTTCTCCCATTCCATTTAACCTTGGCAATTCATCCAACTCAGTACCCTGGTTCCACTTTTTCTAACTTATCTTTCATCACTTAGGTCTGAGAACAATCTGGAACCCCTTCTCGAAAATATTCAACGTTTTGCCCTCAACTATTTTCGGTGAAGAAATTTCTTCTTATCCCATTCCAAAAAGGCCTACATAATATCATGAACATCCTTCCTGTATTTATACTGTCTGGACCTTTTAGAATTTTATAGGTTTCTGTGGGATCCCCGTCATTCTTCTCACCTTCACTAAATATATTACTAACTGATCCAGTCTCACTTCAAACGTCAGTCTTGCCATCCCAGGAATCAGTCTGGTAAACCTTCTTTGTGCTCCCTCCATAGCCTGAGTGTCCTTTCTCAGATAAAGAGGCCATAACTGCACATTTGTAGAGAGCCATGACCACATGGAAGTATAGTCTGATGCAAGGAGAATCAACAGCTGGAGTTGGGGGCATGTTGGGCTGAGATGGGACCAACAGTGGCACACCCTGACCAATTAGGAAGTCTCAACAATCACAGAATTAGGTATGTGTTTGGGAGAGGATAGGAGAGAAATTTATGTTGGCAATATTGGCTTCTAAGTAAAACTAAGTAAAAATAGCCAGACAGCCTCAGTAAACAGGATGTTTTGAGATTGAAGGGGAAGAGGCAGGGATTACTGAAGGGACACGATATTAGGATTGGGTTTAGTGGGAGGGGGATATGCAATGTGGGCTCATGACATAGTGAGGAATGGGAGCTCCAGGAGTGGCAGTCAGAAACAGGAATGGCTGAGGCCATGGTGCACCAAACTGGAGTTTGGGGTTTTAGAAAGAGCGATAAACTGGGAAGCATTGAGGGAGAGGGAGATCAGGTATTGGGGGCTAAGGGAAGATGGAAATGGGGATAATTTGGAGGGAAGGTTCAAGGGAGAAATGGGAACTGAGGTGTGGGAGCTTAAGAGAAGAGCAAGACAGGCTTAAGAGGAAACGAATGGAGTGAACAGATTTATAATGCCAAATCTTAAGGCACAGGAGCTCTAAGAAACTGTGTCGGGCATATCTTGTCAAAATGTCACTCTCTCATTTAGTCACACAACTCACTCTCACGCTCACAACTGAGGGAGCATTAAGGTTGCGAGGGTAAAAGAAAAGCAGAAGTGTAAGAAGAGCCCATTCAGAACCAGAACCATTGCAATGTGCAGAGGAAGTCATGTCTGACTGTATATCAGAGGAGGGGACTGCTGAGGATTCTTTGATAAAATCTTCACCCTCCCCCATCTTGCTGATCCAGCACATGCTGTAGCACCTAGAATAACATTCTCCTGAACTGAAGTATTTACAAAAAAAAATGTACTCTGTAGTGGAGTTGTCACCACTACTAGATGTTGGCACAGTTTCAAAACCACAGCTTTGAGTTACCAGAAGTACAAATTCCGTAATGAAGACCCTGCAATGATTTATTGAAAGAGCAATAGGATGTACCATGGAGGGCATCAGGCCAGGTCACAGTGAGACTGAAGGAGGGCACAGAGAAACACAATGTATAATCTGACACCCAGGCAGCCTTCAGCTATTTTTCAGAATCCTGCCTCATGATAGAGTTGAGACAGGATTAAAAGTATTTTTCATAGGATACGGTAATGTATGAAACTTCACGCTGATGGTGTCTCATTGCTTTGGGCGGAGATTTGAGATTTGCAGCTCAAGATCCCATTGAGGTCAGATATGTCAACCTTGGCTCCTGGATAGTCTTGTTAATTATGCCTAACTAATCAGTGTAACATGCACATATTGTTTTCACACACTAAATTACAGCTTGTTGTGAACAAGTGCCTCTTCCTATTACGACTCATTAGAGGTTTAGCAGCTGATGTTGTTAAGTGGACAAGCCGTTGGACCAAATATAGAAAGGAGGATTAGGACTATGGTGGTGCTGTGGTAGTGTTCCTAAATTTGAGGCAGAAGGCTTGGGTTCAACTACCACCTACACCAGAGGTGTGCCATAACATAGATTACAATAGGACCTTGATCAAATGGGCCAATGGGCTGAGGAGTGGTAGATGGAGTTTAATTTAGATAAATTTGAAGTGCTGAATTTTGGAAAGGCAAATCAGGGCAAGACTTATCCACTTAATAGTAAGATCCTAGGGAGTGTTGCTGAACAAAGAGACCTTGGGTTAATAATTTCTTGAAAGTGGAGTTGTAGGTAGACAGGGTACTGAAGAAGGTGTTTGGTATGTTTGCCTTGATTGGTCAGTGTATTGAGTATAGGAGTTGGGAAGTCATGTTGCGGCTGTACAGGGCAATACTTGGGCCACTTTTGGAATACTGTGTTCAGTTCTGGTCTCCCTGATATAGAAGAGATGCTGTTAAATTTGGAAGGGTGCAGAAACCATTTACAAGAAGGTTGCAAGGGTTGGAGGATTTGAGAAATAGGGAAAAGCTGAATAGGCTATGGCTATTTTCCCTGGAGCACCAGAGGCTGAACATTATAGAGGTTCATAAAATCATGAAGATCATGTGCAGGATGAATAGCCAAAGTCTTTTTCCCAGGGTAGGGGAATCTGGAACTAGGAGTCCCGAAGTAAGTTTAAGGTGAGAGGGGAAAGATTTAAAAGGGATCTAAGGCACGACGTTTTCATGCTGAGGGTGATGCATGTATGGAATGAGCAGTCAGAGGAAATGGTGGAGGCTGGTACAATTACAATATTTCAAAGGCATCTGGATGGATAAGAGGGGTTTAGAGAGATATGGGCCAGATGCAGGCAAATGGGACTATGTTAATTTAGAACATCTGATTGGCATGGACAAGTTGGATCGAAGGGTCGGTTTCTGTTCTGTATATCTCTATGACTCTATATACGAGCAGGTGGATTTTCTTTTAGAAAAGGCTAGAAAGGAGGATAGCACCCTGGATTAGATTATTTTGCTTTTGTAAGTTGCCGTCCACAATTTCTAGGTTTTGGTTAACCATTTGATTGTGTTTCGGTTACAATGCCCCATCAGGGCTGTCTAACCAGATTACAGTTTTGTTTAATAGAGTAGAAAAGAGGACTGCTGGCCACACTTTATCAATGATCAGGTAGTGGTCAGTTCTACAAACAAATAGCAAGTGGGGGGTGAGAGGGGGGATGTGGTAAGGAAGTGCCTGGATCTGGCACCAGAGTCCTCACACTATCAGGAAAAGACCAGAGTGATGAGGCATCTGACACTTACCTCATACTGAATCACAGAACATACTCTACTAATTGATATATTCTTTACCATTTTTGTCTCAAAGTACAACTTCCCAAGTCACTCCAAGAGCTTTCAAAGTTGGTTCCAATCCCTGGAAGGTGCAGTTACATACGAGTTCCATTCCAGGGATCCGAGATGAGGATTTTGTGAGACAAAAGATAGATGGGTTGCCTACAGAAATTCATGGTCCACTGACTGACCTGCCTGAAAGTTTGTTCTCACTGCTAAGGAGCTTGGCTACATCCTGTTTCATCACAGCAGCTTGCTGTCCTTCTCACTAGCTGGAAACAATCCGAAAGTCAGGACACTTCAATCTCAACGTGTCTAAGTAGCACAGGGTGGAAAATTTTATGGTTTTCCACTCATCCACCAGAAAATGTGGAAAATTATCCAGATATATTCTATCTGCACAAAGTAGGACAAGCCTAACTCAGCTGATTGCCATCCAATTAGTCTACCGTCTATCAGTAAAGTGGTGGAAGGTATTGTGAATGTATAACACACTCACTGATGCTCAGTTTGGGTTCTATCAGGACCAAGCAGCTCTTGACCTCAATGACTGCAATGGTTTGAGAAAGCAACCCACCACCATCTTCACTAGAACAATTGGAGATGAGCCACAAATGCTGGACATCCACATTCCAAGAATGAATAAAAGCAAATGCCAGCAAGCCTCATAGTGATCGCTGCAGCTCCATCAGTGATGCAAATTGTCCAGTAATTTCCTGCAGCTGCCATGAAATCAGACAACCATGTGAAAATATTGTCTTTCTTTGTTGTTGCCCTGAGCAATTCGCAAAACAATTAAATCTTTCATTTCCTGATTCCATACACACCAAATGCAGGTAAGTGAATGTGACATTTTTGAAATGTTTGTGGATTTATCAGGCTGTGTAACAGAGTCATTGTCACACAGCTGATCAATGCACTAAGTCCTCTTGACATTAAATCAACCCACATTTGCCAGTGTTATTTGACATCAGTATTTATTTCCAGTTGTTTAGCCTTCTGTTTTCCAAATATTTTCCTAACAATTTCAATGACATGGCATTATCCTCTCCTCAGCAATCATGTGGCATTTTTCCTTCTTTAGTAATTTTCTGCTCCACAAAGTGAGGTGAAATTGCAAGCTTTTCATCAGAGGTAGTTGTGGATTTAGTTTAGCCTTTCACTCAGAAAACAAGCTCTCCTTGCTGTACACACTTCATGCTTGACAACTAAATGTAATCTGGAAAGCTATTATTTGTATTTAAATTATTCACTGCCATCGGAGTATATCATCACTTTCAGAACAATAAAGGCCAAAATTCAAGTAGCTATCTTCATATTTACTTATTTTACAGTGTTAATGGTTGAGTTATGGTATTTATTCAAACTTCCAGCTCTATGGTTTTCTTCAGCCTTCTTGACAGAACTTGATGAACGAAGCTGAATATCATTCTTCTGTGAAATTGCCATTTAAAACATATAATTGCATAAATATTTATTGCATCTATTCACCATCATTTTTCCTGTTATTTGTAATTGATCTTTTTCCTGCTGAAGTAGCTTGATTGCACCTTGTGCAAAGAGGAATTGTTGCACTAAATGTATCAGTCAGCACTCACTTGCTCCCCAAGACCTGTTCCACTTCACCAACCATTTCAACTCTTTCATTAACAGGAAGAGCAAGTGGAGTGCTCACTCCTTGATTACAGTCAGACTGGATTGAAGTTCCAGGTCTATGTATTACATTCAAGAGCACCTCCCTCTTATTCTGATACTAAACCCCAACAAAGCTTTGAAATGACTTGAATCAATAGCATTAGTTATGGCAGAGGCAGATGGCAAAGAAGTAGAGGAATAGACATGGTCTTGAACCATATTAATCCCCTGACCTCATCATTATAAATCCATTGATAACAAAGTCAAGCCCCGCTTTCCAGCTGCACAAATGCTTCATGATTTGCAGCAAGGCAAAGACATGAATGTCCATACCAGGCCTGAGTCCATCAGAGGAGAACATGGCCATAAATATTGAAATCCAAATCTGAGATACAATATCCTGTGGTAACCTCTTTAAATATTGCCTTCACTCAGTAAAGACATTGAAGGAGGGAGTACTGGATTATGATGGCCTTGCAACAGGCATAAAGACTGAAAGTCTCCCTCTTCACATGCCTCCAACTCCATTCATCACCACCTTTCCTTCCTCCAGGGTCCTATGCACATTCAAGCTATCGATTGATGCAGCTTCCTGATGAAGGGTTATGGTCGAAACATTGATGCTGCCTGACCTATTGTGCTTTTCCAACACCACACTCTCAACTGGTGGATTTAGCACATCATTTCTTTTTTGAATAATGTGCATTCAAGCTATTTCAACAATAGTCTTTTTTTTCTCTGACTGGCTTGACTTTGGACTGACTTGGCATAACATGGTCTCCCTAAACTTGTTGAACTATATCAAGAAGTGCATGTATTCTCAAGAGCAAGCTTCTAGACTGTAAAGTGCATCCACATTATCTGCTATCTGACACCCTATGGGTTGCAGTGTTGCTTGTAGAATATCTTTAATCTTGCAAGTTGTTCCATCCAGACCATGTAGCTTCATCTCATTAAGCTGTGACTTCCATTTCTTCACCCATGGAGAACAATCTGATAAGACAATGCCAATCACCACTATATCAGGCTTAACATTAAAGAGATGTCTACTGATATAGATAGCTACTATCAAACATAACTTGATTGATTCCCAATTCCCAGTGAATGCATTCAGCATATTTTCACAGCCAGTGCATCTGTCACATTAATATGCTTATTTAAGTAGCCATTTAACATTTTGCTGCTCCTCAACTGTGTGCCACTTCTAACAATCTATTGTTTTAGAGAGATCACATTTATTTTCTTAACAGCCCATTGTTCTGCAAGGCTGGCACTGTATTGATCTGTTCTATGGCCTATTCTTTGTGTTGGCTTGTCATGTATGTTTTAAGGTATTTAAACTTTATAAATTGAATGGTTTCTTTTACTCTTCCAGCATAAGGTTGTTCTGCTCATCTAGAAATGTCATGGTGATGCTTCCTGTTTTCTGCTCACAGAATAATCTCAACAGCTTTCTGTAAAATCAAATCTTTTTTTGATTGTAGTAAGCTTGACGGTGGCTTATTAGTAATTCCAACAACAACAAACACGTCAGATAGGAATTATTTCCGGCATCAAGATGCACATTCATGGTTCTCCTCCAAAATGTGGAGATTTTTAATTATTGAGAAATAGCTGAACTCCTTTGGTAAATCTTGATCTTTCAATTATACTATTTGTTCTCAGAATAAAGTAATTGTCAAGCCATGTACAATTTCATCAAAAGTATCTGTATATTCTTTATACCTTAATAGGCTAAAACATTGTCACCTATAGCCAAGTTGAATACAATGCTGCATCTACTTGTTTATCCTGTGATTTATTGTCTAATTTGGATACAATTTTCCATCTTAAGAACTGTTCTCTCTAAGATATCCAATCTTGTGTTCTTTTTGGCACACCTCTGATTTCTGTATTTCTGACGTTAAATCAGACAGCAGTATTATCTCTCCTGGCATTTCCTCTGAATGTGATTATTCATGTTGCTTACCTAAATGCTTCTTAATTCAATAATATCCCAGCGTAGCTTTAATTTCTGCTAAGTAGAGTTTTACTTCTTCAATGTAACAATGCTACTTTCTCTTTCTTGTCTTAGAGTCTTTCAACATCTGTAATATCATAGACCTGCTACTCAATACAGCTTTCTGGGGATTTTGATGCATTGTAGCAATTGGAATGGAGGTTTTATTTTCTGTGATTAAAATGGAGTCATAGAGTCAGAGAAGCATACAGCATGGAAATAGACTCTTCAGTCCAACCAGTCCATGCTGAACATAATCTCAAACTAAACAAATCCCACATACTTATTCCTGGCCCAGATGCCTCCAAACTTTCCTATTCATGTAGTTATCTAAGTGTCTTTGAAACGTTGTGAGTGTGCTTCATCCACCATTTCCTCAGGAAGTTCATTGCACATGCCAACCACCCTCTGTATAAAGAATTTGCCCCCATGTCTTTTTAAATCACTCTCCTCTCACCTTAAAATCCCCAACCTAGGGAAAAGACACCCAACTTTAACCCTATCTATGGCCCTCATGAGTTTATAAACCTCTATAAGTTCACTTCTTAACCTGCTACACTCCAGTGAAAAAAGTCCCAGCCTATCTAGCCTTTCTTTACAAGTGAAACTCTTCATTCCTGGCAACATCCTGGTAAATCTTTTCTGAACCCATTAAGCCTAATGATATAATTCCTATAATAGGGCGAACAGAACTGGGCACTTGACTTGCCAAGTAGAAAGCAAGTACTGCAGAAGCTGGAGATCAGAGTCAAGAGTGTGGTGCTGGAAAAGCCACACCAGGTCAGGCAGCATCCGAGGAGCAGGAAAATCAATGTTACCGACATAAGCCTTTTATCAGGAATGACTGATGAAGTGCTTCTGCCTGAAACATTAATTCTCCTGCTCCTCAGATGCTGCCTGACCTGCTGTGCTTTTCCAGCACTGCACTCTCCACTTTCCCAACTCCTGTACTCAGAAGACTGAGCAACAAAAGCAAACTAAATGCCCTGTCTATATGTGACACAAACTTCAAAGAATTATGTAGGTGAACCCATAGGTCTCTCTGTTCTACAATACTACCCAAGCTCCAAATGAAGGTTTCCCTCAGGAACGGTGGACAACTTCTTATTTTTATGGATAATAATCAATGCCCATTCCTTTTTGTGGCTTTTCCAAATAAGTCTTGGTGCCTATTGCTTTAATATTTTTTTCCCTACTGGGTTACAATATAAATTATGGAACTCCCACTCTTATTGCAGCCCCAGTAGTCTCATTGCCACCTTCCTCTGTTAGAGCTGACTGGTCTTTTAAGTTATGCTTTTGGCAGCTTCTTTCTGGTTTTGTGATGTTGCTGGTGCTACAGTCTCTGTTTGAATGACTTTCCGCGACTCTTGACTTCTCTACACATTCACTGCTCACTATCGCATAGAAGACTTTTTTTTCAACTAATGACCTTTTCAGCCCTTCTGCATGATTAGTTAAAGGTTTTCTTTTGTCCTTCATCATGAAACTCAATGCTTGTTTCCTTCCTAGCTGAACATCTGAGCAGGACTGCCCCTACATATAGGCAAAAGTGAGGACTGCAGATGCTAGAGATCAGAGTCAAGATTAGAGTGGTGCTGGAAAAGCACAGCAGGTCAGGAAGCATCCGATGAGCAGGAAAATCGATTAGATTAGATTAGATTAGATTAGATTAGATATTGAACCCAGGTCTCTGGCGCTGTGAGGCAGCAGTGCTAACCATTGTACCACCGTGCCACCCACAAAAGCGCTTCATCAGGAATGAATCGTGATGAAGGGCCTGTGCCCGAAACGTCGATTTTCCTGCTCCTCAGATACTGCTTGACCTGCTGCACTTTTCCAGCACCACTCTAATCCTGCCTGTACACATCCATACTTCCCAGTGAATCTGCACTACCGGGGTGTTCATCTTCTGGATCACATATGATCTACAGTCCTTTTACTCAGTCTCGTGTAAAAAACTTTAGCACTAATTATTTTTTCTCTACTGTGATCATTCCATGAGCTTCTGCAGCTAGTGGTATTACAACTCTGACCGTCTGAACAGTTTTAAAGCCATAAATGTAGAGCTATAAACATTCAGCACTGCTCCTGGGTGCAGTGGAATTGAAGCCTTGTATTGCAGCTGCCATGTGTACGATGCAGCTTCAGATGAATTCCAAGTCACATCACTGATCACCATGTGTGCTCTGTGTGGTACTGACCATTACGCCCCTGTGACTGGGGTAGTTAGAAACATAGGAACATAGAAACAGGAGAAGACCATTCAGCCCCTTGAGCATGCTCTGCCATTCAACAAGATCATGCTAAAAGGGTCTGTCATGGCCACCACCCCTTGATACCCTTGCTTAATAAAAAAATTGTTCATCTCAGATTTCAATTTAATAATTGATTCAGCAACAAGCACCGCTTGAAAAAGAGAGTTCCAAATCTCTATTACTCTTTGAATGCAAAAGTGCTTTCTAACACCTCTTCACAACGGCCTGGCCCTGATTCTTAGACTATGCCCTCTAGTTCAACCAGTGAAAACAGTTTATCTTTATCTATCCTGTCTTTCCTCTTAATATTCTGAATTCAACCACCTTTTCTAAATTCAATAGAATAAAGGTCTAATCTATCTATTCTATCCTCATAATTTAACACATGAAATCCAGGTATCATCCTTGTAGACCTGTGTTGAACTTCCAGAGCCAAAACATACTTCCTAGGGTGTGCTACCCAGATCTGCTCACACTGTTCTAAGTGAGATCAAACTAAGATTTTCTATAACTGCAGCATAATTTGACCTGCTGCACTTTTCCAGCACCACTCTAATCCTGCCTGTAGACATCTGCATTCCTATACCCCATCCCTTTAAATATGAAGGGCAGCATTACATTAACCTTTTGACTATTTTCTGCACTTGTTCATACCATTCTAAAACCCCAAACCTTGTTGGACACCCACTGTACTTAGATTAGATGCTCTACAGTATTGAAACAGGCCCTTCAGCCCAAAACATTCACATCAACGGGTAGCCCACCCAGACCCATTCCCCTGACTAATGTACCTAACACTATGGGCAGTTTAGCATGGCCAATTCACCTGAACTGCACATCTTTGGATTGTGGGAGAAAACCCATGCAGACATGGGGAGAATGTGTAAACTCCACACAGACAGTCACCCGAGACAGGAATCAAACCCTGGTCCCTGGATCTGTGAGGTAGCAGTGCTAACCACTGAGCCACCATGCCGCCCCAAGCTTTGTGTCTTTTTTAGAAATAGCTTGACCTGTTCTTTTTCACTCTGAAATGAATATCCTCACAATTTGGACCTCTTTAGCATAGAAATGACCTGTTTAAGAGGGACAGGTTCCACCTGAATTGGAAGGGGACCAATATCCTTGTGGGCAAATTTGTCAGTGCTACTTGGGAGGCTTTAAACTAGTGGGGGTGGGGTGGGGAGTGGGGGAGGGGGGGGGGGGGGGTGCATTCGGAACCAAAGCTGACAAGGCTGAGGCTGGTACAATAAATAAGGGGAGGAGGTCAAATAGTCAAGGGAGACAAAAACTTGGCAGAGAAAGATGTTCCTGAGGATATCATAGCCAATACAAAAATATGGTTCAGAAATGGACAGAACTGGCAGATTAATGTTCTGGGGTATAGATACTATCCTTCCTGAAGAAGTGCTTATGCCCGAAATGTCGATTCTCCTGTTCCTTGGATGCTGCCTGACCTGCTGCGCTTTTCCAGCAACACATTTTCAGCTCTGATCTCCAGCATCTGCAGTCCTCACTTTCTCCTTATAGATACTATCAGAAGGATAGAAAGGGGATGAGAGAGGATGGAGAATGGCATTTTTGGTTCGGGAGAACATTACAGCAGTACATAGAAACATAGAAAATAGGTGCAGGAGTAGGCTATTCGGCCCTTCAAGCCTTCACCACAATTCAATGTGATCAGGGTTGATCATGCAATCTCAGTATCTCACTGCCACCCTCTCCCCATTACCCACAATGGACACGTCCAGCTCCCTCTTGAAGATATCTAATGAACTGGCCTCAATAGCTTCCTGCGGGAGAGAATTCCACATGTTCACAACTCTCTGAGTGAGGAAATTCTTCCTCATCTCAGTCCTAAATAGCATGTCCCTTTTTCTTAGACAGCAATCCTTTGCTCTGGGAGAAAGTGAGAACTGAAGATGCTGGAGACCAGAGTTGAAAAATGTGGTGTTGGAAAAACACAGCAGGCCAGGCAGCATCTGAGGAGCAGGAGAATCGAAGTTTCGGGCATAAGCCTTTCTTCAGGAATGAGATCCTTTGTTCTGTACTTACCCAAAATCAGGAACACTCATCCTGCATTTAGATTGTGCAGTCCAATCAGGATGTTATATGTTTCTATGTGATCCCCCCTCATTCTTCTAAATTCCAGTGAATACAAGCCCAGTCAATCCAGTCTTTCCTTAAATGTCAGTCCTGTCATCCCAGGAATTAGTGTGGTGAGCCTTCGTTGGACTCACTCAATAGCAAGAATGCCTTTCCTCAGTCGAGGAGACCAAAACTACACACAATACACTATACGTTGCACACAATACCCCCTCACCAGGGCCTTGTATAACTGCAGCAAGACATCTTTACTCTGATACTCATATCCTCTCGCTATGAAAGCCAGCATGCCATTCGCTTTCCTCACCACGTGCTACACCTACATACCAACCTTCAGTGTCTCTTTCACCATGACACCCAGGTCTCATTGCCCCTCACCTTTTCCTAAACTGGCACCATTCAGATAATAATCTGCCTGCCTGTTTTTGTGACCAAAGTGGATAACCTCATATTTATCCCCATTATATTGCATTTATCAAGTATTTGCCCACTCAGCTAGTCTGCCCAAATCACCCTGCAGTCCCTTAGCATTCTCCTCACAGCACACACTGCCACCCAGCTTACTGTCAGCTGCAGTTTCGGAGATATTGCTTTCAATTCCTTCATCCAGATCATTAATGTATATTGTGAACAGCTGGATCTCAGCACTGAACCCTACAGCATCCCACTCATCACAGCCTGCCATTCTGAAAAGAGCCACTCTCTCCCAGACCTGTAATGGACCTCTGCATTTCTACATTCTCAGAAGGATTCATGCGCTCACCAAACAGTTTTTCTCTGCCTCATTGGATATAAAAGAATGCAAGTTAAACAAACTTTCATGTACTTCCTTCAATACACGAGTTTCCTTGAACTTTCCAGAACTTTCTCCTGGCCTCTGGAAATGCCCAAATGCCATTAGCCATGCTCCTTCCATGACTGACGAGGCAAATGATGACATCACTTCCGCCCCCACCGCTGCCGAATGGTCCGCAGCCTCTGCCGACAACACCACCTCCCCAGTCGCCATCCACCCAACCACCTCCAGGATCGCCATCTACCCAACCACCTCCCCAATTGCCGTCCACCCAACCACCTCCATGATCGCAGTCCACCCAACCATCTCCCCATCTGCTGAGAAGACTACCGCTGCCCCAACCACCGCAGGATCCATCACTGCTGCTAGATTCACCGCCTCCAGCACAGATGCGATATCTACCTTGCATGTTACTTCCGCCCCAGCAGTTGCCGCCGCGGCAGCCACTTCCGCCCCTAAAGATATCACCCACCTGGACATGGAAGACTCTATCGCCAACGTCACTTCAACCACCAGTGACATCATCCACCGAGAACCTAACCGAAATGTCACCTGCATCACTTGTGACGTCACTCCCACCCCTGTGGACACTTCTACAAGTCCCACGTCCATGTGAGCGTCACTTCCATGCTGACTAGAAAAGATTCTGCCACCACCTTCCAAATGCTCAGTTATTACTTCCTTAAACATGAGTCCAGCATTTTCCCCACCACCGATGTCAGGCTAACTGGCTTATAATTCCCCATTTTCTCTCTCCCACCTTTTTTTAAGGAATGGGGTTACATTAGCTACCCTTCAGTACACTGGAACTCTTTCAGAATCGACACAATGCTGGGAAATGATCACCAATGCATCCGTATTTCTAGGGCCACTTCCTTAAGTACTCTGTAATGAGAGTGTCAGGCCCTGGGAATGTATCGGAATTTAAATCCCATCAATTTCCCCAATGTCATTTTCTGATTAATAAGGATTTCCTTCAGTTTGTCCTTCATGCTTGACTCTTGGGGAGGATATTTCTGGGAGATCATCCAGTGAAGTCATAAGAATGGAACTTAAAAATAAGGAAGGGATGATCACCTTGCTGGAAATGCATTACAGGCCCCCAGTAGTCAGTGGAAAGTTGAGAAACAAACATATAAGGAGATCTCAGATATTTGGAAGAAAAATAGGGTTGTAATGGTAGGGAATTTTAATTTTCCAAACATAAGCTGGGACCACCATAGTATTTAGGGCTTGGGTGGGGAGGAATTTGTTAAGTGTGCACAAAAAGACTTTCTTATTAAATGTATAAATGTACCTACTAGAGAAGGACCAATTGGGCAAGTGACTGAAGAGTCAGTGGGGATCACTTTGGGTCAAGTGATCAAAATTCTATTTGTTTTTAAAATGGTTATGGAAAGGGATAGGACTGATCGAAAAGTTAAAGTTGTAAATTGGAGTAAGACCAATTTTGACGGTATTAGACAGGAACTTTCAAAAGTTGATTAGGGGAAGCTATTCACAGGTAAAGGGATGGTTTGGAAGTGGGACACCTTCAAAAATGAGATAATTAGAGTGCACAGACAGTATGTTTCGATTAGTATGAAGGGCAAGGCTGGTAGGTGTAGGGAATATTGGATGGCTAGAGCAATAGAGGTTTCTGTCAAGAATAAGAAGGAAGCACATATCAGGTATAGACAGAAGAGATCAAGTGAATCCTGAGTAGAGTAAAAACCTAATAGGAGTATATTTAAGAGGGCAAAAAGGGAAATATGAGATCAATTTGGGTTAAGGAGAATTCAAAGAAATTCTACAAATACATTAAGGATGAAAGGAAATCTATGGAGAGAATAGGGCCCCTTAAAGATCAGCAAGGCAGCCTATGCATGGAACTACAGGAGTTGGGGAGATACTAAATGAGTATTTTACATCAGTCTTTACTATGGGGAAGAATATAGAAGATAGACAACATGGGGCAATAAATGTGACATCTTGAAAAATGTCCAGATTACAGAAGAGGAGGCGCTGGACATCTTAAAATGCATAAAGGGGGATTAATCCCCCGGGACCCGGATCAGGTGTACCCTAGAACTCTGTGGGAAGCTAGGGAAGTGATTGCTGGTCCTCTTGCTGAGATATTTGTATTATCAATAGTCACAGGTGGCTAATGTGGTGCCAATATTTTAAAAAGGTGGTAAGGAAAAGCCAAGGAACCATTGATCAGTGAGCCTGATATCGGTGGTGGGCAAGTCATTGGAGAGAATCCTGAGGAACAAGTTTTATACGTATTTGGAAAGGTGAGGACTGATTACGGTTAGTCAATATGGCTTTGTGCATGGGAAATTGTGTCGCAATGACTTTATTGAGTTTTTTGAAGAAGTAACGTCGAGGATCCATGAGGGCAAAACAGCAGACGTGATCTATGTGGACTTCAGTCAGGTGATTGACAAGGTTCCTTATGGTAAACTGGTTAACAAAATTAAATCACATGGAATACAGGGAGAACTAGCCATTTAGATACAGAACTGGTTCGAAGGAAGAAGACAGAGAGTGGTGGTGTAGTGGATAGCAAATAGGGTTAACTCAGAGTTCAACGGGACCTTGATCAGATGGGCCAATGGACCAAGGAGTGGCAGATAGAGTTTAATTTAGATAAACGTGAGGTGCTGCATTTTGGAAAGGCAAATCAGGGCAGAACTTTACACTTAATGGTAAGGTCCTGGGAGAGTGTTGCTGAACAAAGAGACCTTGGAGTGCAGGTTCATAGTTCCTTGGAGTGGAGTTGGAGGTAAACAAGATAGTGAAGAAGGCGTTTGGTATGCTTTCCTTTATTGGTCAGAGTGTTGAATATAGGAGTTAGGAGGTCCTGTTGTGGCTGACCGGACAGTGGTTAGGCCATTGTTGGAATATTCTGTGCAAATCTGGTCTCCCTGCTATAGGAAGGATGTTGTAAAAGTTGAACAGTTTCTGAAAAGATTTACAAGGATGTTGCCAGGATTACAGGGTTTGACCTATTGGGAGAGGCTGAATAGACTGGGGCTATTTCCACTGGAGGTTGAGGGGTGACCTTATCGAGGTTTATGAAATCATGAGGGGCATGGATAGTGTAAATTGACAAGGTATTTTCCCTAGGATGGGGAATACAAACTAGAGGACATAGGTTTAAGGTGAGATTGGAAAGATTTAAAAGAGTACTAAGGAGCAACTTTTTCATGCAGAGGGAGGTACGCGTCAAAGGAAGTGGTGGAGGCTGGTACAATTACAACACTTAAAAGGCATCTGGATGGGTACGTGAATAGGAAGGGTTTGGAGGGATATGGGCCAAATGCTGACAAAAAGGACTAGATTAGTTTAAGATATTTGGTCGGCATGGACGAGTTGGACCAAATGGTCTATTTTTGTGCTGTCCATCTCTATGACTCTATAACACTCGCTCCAGTTGCTCCATTACAGGCTCTTTGATGAAAAGAAATCCAGTTCAATTGAATGAATGGAGTGGCAGAGATATTGGCCCCTTGGGCATCTCTGAAACAGGGAAGGGAGGCTAAATGAAAGGGATAAAGGCAGGTTAGAAAGGCAAGCAAAATTATACAATCATAAATATTTTTGCTGCATCCATAAATGGTTAAACTGAACACCTACAAACAGATTCCGGCCTACAGCATAGTGCCAGGCTACCTTGGATGTTCCTGTTATATGAAACGAGTTGGAAATGATGTCTGTCTTGACAGCATCATTTGCAACATGCCCAAAGAAATTCCATTGGTTGCTAGCAATATCAAAGTAAATGGGATTCACACATATGATTCTGTTCAGCCATATTTCTGATTAGTCCCATTACATTGGGGTGACTCCCACTTCTCCAGGTCACTTATTAATTTTTTCAAATAATTTTGTCTAACATTTTAAATTGCAGGGTGCTAATAATCAGCAAAAAAAAACTTCTGTTCATAATTTGATTTGAAGTCTCCTTTACATATCAGTTTTTCATTTTAACTTTCACAACATGACCTTCTTGATAGATGCAAAAGTGAAATTTTACAAATTGACAAAGCTGGTGATTTTGTATCGAATTGATGTTTCCAAATCCCACAAATGTTCGATGGTTTGTCACTGTTTAAGAAGTGTGGCACTGGAAAAGCACAGCCGGTCAGGCAGCATCAGAGGAGAAGGAGAGTCGACGTTTGGAGCAGGAATTTTCATCTTCATATTCTTGATGAAGAGTTTATGCTCAAAACGTTGATTCTCCTGCTCCTCGGATGCTGCCTGACTGGCTGTGTTTTTCTAGTGCCATACTTTTTGACTCTGATCTCCAGCATCCGCAGTCCTCACTTTCTTCCAGATTGTCACTATTGTCATTTCATTTTTTTATATTTCTGACTGCGGACTGAAATGGAACAAGAACAGCTTTTAAACTAAGTATTGTGGGAGGAATTGCTGCACTTTTAAAACAAATTGCTGAGACTCATTGTGTGTGATATTTACACTGCTACTTTGTTCAAACAGTGCGGAAGCTGGTTGTGGAAGGCCCAGCTGTAGGGTGTATGTGCAGAATGGGATTTAGCAGCAACAAGTAGCTGAGATAGATCTGTGAAACAGTGATCATTCATGAATGTCAAAGGCCATCAGTCCAATGACAACTCTTTCGTTGGTTCCTGGGTAGTTGAACAGTTAGTGAGTGTGAACAATATTGGAAGAAAGACTTTCAACTGCACGAAGAACAGCGAGTGTCTTTTTTTCTCTCTCTCTCTCCATGTGCAGTAAAAATATCAGAAGACTGAAGAAAATAAATTATTTTCCCCCAACAGCTGCTGTGACTTTTTTTCTCTTAATCAGTAACTATGATACCTTGTAGTTAATGTCCCAATCACCCTGTGTAAAGAAGCAAAGGAATCAGGAGAAAAAAGATTGATGAACAGAAAATCATGGCAAGCCAAAAAGATCGTCTCAGTAAACCCCATCATCCAGGGCTGCATTTCCCAGGGTTTTTTCCTGTAAAACTAATTTTATTTTTTGTTTGCCTGTTTATGAGTGTGTAGGGGTTTTAAAAGGAGGTGAGAGTTTTAATGAGTAGAGTGACCAAACGTTGACAGGAGTGTACTTGTGACTAACTTACTTGTAACCCAATAGTAGACCTTCTTAATTATAGGATCTTGGTCATTTTGTTTTTCTCTTAGCTTAATTCCAATAGACAGGCAAATCAGGGAGTTGGTGTACTTTGACTAGAAACTTAATATTTGTGGTGACCCAGAAACATTGGTATTTGTGAATCAATGCACTTTCTCAAATGGATTGTGACATTGCTGTAATTAAACATTTTTTGGTTTTGATTTGATTTATTATTGTCACATTTACTGAGATACAGTGAAAAGTATTGTTTTGCATGTTATCCAGACAAATTGTAACTTACATAAGTACATCACAGTAATAGAACAGAAAACAGAATATAGTGTTGCAACCACAGAGAAGGTGCAGAGAAAGATCAAATCTCATTCACGAGAGGTCTGTTCAGAAGTCCGATATGAGCGGGGGAGAAGCTGTTCTTATATCTGTTGGTACGTCTTTTCAAACTTTTGTATCTTCTTCCCATTGGAAGACTGTGGAAAGGGTATAAGTGGAGTGGGAGGAGTGTTTGATTATGTTAGCTGCTTCTCCGATGTAACGGAAAGTATAGCCAGAGACAATGGCTGGAAGGCTGGTTTTCCTGATGGACTGGGCTGCGTTCACAACTCTCTGTAATTTCTTGCGGCCTTTATCACAGCAGTTGCCTTACCAAGCTATGATGCATTTGTGCAGGATGTTTTCTATGGTGTTTCTATAATAAATAGGAAGAGTCGTTGTGGACACGCTGAATTTCCTAAGGCATCTAAGGACGTAGAGGTCTCATCATGTTTTCTTGACCATGGTGGTGACGTGCATAGACTAGGGCAGATTGTTGGTGATACTTGAAGCTTCCAACCATATCCACATCAGCACCATTGATACATACAGGGGCATATCCTCCACTCTACTTCATGAAGTCGATGACTATCTCCCTCATTTTGCTCAAATTAAGGGAGAGATTGGTGTCTTCACACCATGTCACTAAGCTGTCTATTTCTTTCCTCTACTCTATCCCATCATTGTTTGAGATCTGAACCACTAAGGTGTGTCATCAGCCAACTTATAAATGGAGTTAGAGCTGAATTTGACCACACAGTCAAGAGGCTATGAGGAATATAGTTAGGGGCTGATTATGCAACCTTGCGAGGTACCATTGTTGAAGATTGTAGTGGCGGAGGTGTTGAGCCTATCCTTATTGATTGTGGTCTACAGGTCAGGAAGTTGAGGATCCAGTTGCTGAGGGTGGAGCAGAGTCCTAGGTCTCAGAGTTTGGGAACAAGTTTTGTTGGAATTATGGTGTTGAAAGCAGAGGTAACATCAATAAATTGAAGTCTGATGTAAATATCTTCCATTCCCTGATTTATAGAGAATGGCCAGTTGGAAAATTCCTTGTATGTTTTTCTCTCACAGAAGGTGAGACCAAAAGGAATCCTCTGGAAGTTCTGGGAGGGAGGGAAAGGTGTGAGTGTGGCAGCAATGCAGGAAATGGGTCAGACATTATCAAGATCCTTAAAGCAAGTGTGAGGAATCCTCTACATAGGAAAAATAAAAACAGAAGGTTGTAACATCGGAACATATATGACATAGAAAGAGAAGCTGAGAGGAGGGAATTGAATCCTTATATGAGACAGGGTGTGAGGAAATGTGGTCAAGTAACTGTGAGATCAGTGGGCTTGTAATTAATGTTAGTTGCGAGCCTAACCTCTGCTCATGCTCTGCAAGGTATTGGTTGGCATGCCATACCACCCTGGTCAGCAGGTTTGGTAATGATGTCAGGGTTGGACCTGACTGAACAGAGTGGGGCTAGTTCAGAGAGAAACACGTTAGAACGATAAGGGCAACATAAGCCATTCCTGAAGAAGGGCTTATGTCCGAAACGTCGATTCTCCTGTTCCTTGGATGCTGCCTGACCTGCTGCGCTTTTCCAGCAACACATTTTCAGCTCTGATCTCCAGCATCTGCAGCCCTCACTTTCTCTCAGAGAGATGGAGATGCTTGATATCATGCTACAGCTCTCAAAGAAAAGTTCAAGAGCAGGAAAGAGGTTACGAGGACAGGCCTTGGTGGAGGAAAAGTGAAAGGATCTATTGCTTTGATGGTGGACAGCTTATCAAACACAAGAGGTAGAACAACTGTCCTTTCTCTCCCCACCATCCAAAGTCCCTCGTGTTCCTTCCTGGTAATGCAGCAATTTATAAGTTCTTGCTTAACTTAATCTACTGTATTCAGTGCTCACTTTGTATTTTTTCCCTACGCTGAGGAGACCAAACATATGTTGGGATACTACTTTGCAGAACACCTCTACGCTGTCCATAAACATGACCCCACGTATCCAGCAGTTTGACATTTTATTTCTCTGTGTAGTTCCCAAATATGCATCTATTGCTGCAATGTTCCAGTGAAATGCAGCACGAGTTCAAGAAATATCGCCCCCTCTTTCAAATAGGCACTTTGCAGCCTTCTGGGCTTGGCACTGTAGTCAACAATTGCAAGCTCAAACTCTGTCCCTTCATTTTGTTTTGCTTTTGAATTCTGCCATTTGCACCCATTCTGGGCAAAAGTTTTCTTTCCTAACACTAATATGACTACTCATTTAACAGCATGTCTCCATAAAATCTTTTGCCAGTTAATTTCTCCTGCCTCCACCTTGTCTTCCCTTCTGATCTTCCACCACTGTATCCTAACCTCTTTTAATTTGCATAAAATCTATGGAATGAGTGTGTTGCCAATGGTAATGTGGACACGATGGTCTATCTGCACATGCTCAGTTGTGCTGTGATGTCAGGCCATTTGGCCCAACAAGTCTGCACAGTAACCCACTCAGACCCATTCTCCAACATTTCCCCTGACTAATGCAGCTAACTTACACATCCCTGAACACTATGGGCAATTTAGCATGGCCAATTTACCTAACCTGCACATCGTTGGAGCCTGGGAGGAAACCGGAGTGCCGAGAGGAAACCCACACACACGGGGAGAATGTGCAAACTTCACACAGACAGTCGCCCGAGGCAGAAATCGAACCCAGGTCCCTGGCATTGTAAGGCAGCAGTGTCAACTACTGAACTACCGTGCCACCCTCTCAATTCACATTGCCCCTCCTCCCAGTCAATCCATGACATTTCTTAAGTTAATTCACTTTAATTCACTCCGATGTCGCCAGTAAAATTTGAGGAGGAAAATGTTTCATTCCTCTTTCAGTTCACTAGTGATATTTTAGCACTGTTTAGCTGGTAACGCAGCTCTTGTCTTACATTCTACACCAAATCACTAGCCACCATTCATCCTCAAAGATCATTTTAACTGTTGATTTCAGAATTTTCCTTTCAACATGTCACTACTGACAGTGAGATTAGTGAAACTGGGAGATGCTGCTGAATTATCTTACATCTTACAATGAGAGCTGTACACCAACCGAATTGTTGCTTGTCGACTGCTACATCTACATTTCGATCTCACTTTATTTCTGAAGAACAATCAATCAATCTGAAGTGTCTTCACAGATACTGAGTATTTCCAACATTTGTGTTGTTTAATTTCAGATTTCCAGCTTCTGCAACATTCTGCTTCTGTTTTAACACCAAAAACTTAAAACTGCTGCATATCTCTTTACATTGTAAAGCATTTAGAAATCCTCCTGAATTATCATCATTAATTAATTCCAATTTCCTAATTAATGTTTTGAAACTCAAAGTGAGAGAAAGAGCAGTGCACAGATAAAGTGGCACAAAGCTCCTCAATGTTTGAGCAACATACAAAACAGGCAGAGATGTTTTTCTAATGATTATTGAAACTATGGAAATCTATGGGTCATGGAAGTCCAAGTTGTGATCTGCTGTCTGTTTTTCAGTTTGGCAAATCAGTTCCATTGGGAAAGTAGCAAGTTGACTTCAGATTTGTAGAAATTGGGAAGAGATAAGTCATCCAGGAATCTTGTTCTTGATTATTGTCCATTGATCCCGAATGACTTATTTATTCATTACAGGTATGGGTAAAATCATGCTCACAATGGCATTTTCTATGATCAAACAACTCAGATCCTTGTCAGAACCTCAACATAAGCAATAGTTGATGCAGTAGACAGTAACTGGCACCAAAGCTACAATATCCCACTTTGAATTAGAATCTTTGGGAGAGAATTGGAGAAGATACTTCATTAGGCAATTACTGCATTTATATAGGACCTTAAATTAGTCAAGGATAAATAGAGGATAATACAAAGTTAAAAATCACACAACACCAGGTTATAGTCCAACAGGTTTAATTGGAAGCACACTAGCTTTCGGAGCGACGCTCCTTCATCAGGTGATTGTGATCTTCATTGACAATCACCTGATGAAGGGGCATCGCTCTGAAAGCTAGTGTGCTTCCAATTAAACCTGTTGGACTATAACCTGGTGTTGTGTGATTTTTAACTTTGTACACCCCAGTCCAACACCGGCATCTCCGAATCATGACTACTAGAGGATAATAGGTTTGGGGAATGGGTCTGCATGTATTACTCTTTGGAAGGTTGGTATAGACTTGTTGGGCTAAAGGCCCTGTTTCCACATTATAGGGATTCTATGATGATAGGGATTCTATGCATTCTATGATTTAATGAAGGAAAATATCCAAAAGTACTTCCCAAGTATGTAATTAGACAAACACTGACATCAAACCATAGAAGGAGATTTTAGGATAGATGATTCAAAATATGATCAAATGAAACAAAGGTTTTTAATTAACATCTTGAAGGAGGACAGATCAGTAAAGAAACTGAATTTGCCTGGCACTTAGCCCAAGCCTACAGGCCTTTCCTTAAACCATGGACTTGAACAAACTTCATGTGGTCAATCAAACTGAATGCTGATTTGACACACTACAACTCAGCTGCTCTTCCCAAGGCAGGGTAGTAATACAATCACCTCATTGTTTTCAATGTAATGTCCCTTTGTATTGTAATTTGTTGCAGACAGATTTATACTGACTTACTAGGGTGGGAGACTAAAACACTTTTGTCTGTGAACTCCTCACACATTACAATTGGTTTGCTGTTCGATGTTAAGATAGACTGGAAAGTAGCCAGTATTTTCATTTTAAATTGCAATCATTTGGAATAGATCTCCTGTGACAATATAATGAATAGGTTGTGCAATGACTTACAACATGTTAAAAAAGTCTAATACATTTTTGAATTCTCATGTCACTTTTACTGTATATTTTGCTCTGATGTTAAACATTTTTGACTTTGCATTGACACAGAGTTATTAGGTTTGAAATTGAGAAACTCTTGCTCTTAACATGCAATCTCACTTAACAGGAGTGGGGCTAAAGGGTTTGGACGCAGTCATCAAAGGCAGTGGGCAATAAATTGGGATTGCAGCCAATCTGGAGTGTTGACTTTGTTAGTCAACCACCATGTACCATGTCTGTGAATATAATTTTGACTGAGTTGAATTAGGCTATGCACGTATATATACATATTGTTTTCTAATCAAGTTAATCTTTATTTATGACTGAATCGAAATTGTGACAAATTCACCTTACGCCTTTCTATTCTCACCACCGAAAACTAGTATCCAACAGCTTCCATATTTCCAATCAAAGGTTCATTTGTATAAAATATGCTTACATTGCTGGCTAGGACAATATTGATTGTGCAGAGGTCAGTTAAGAGTCAACCCCATTGCTGTGAGTTTGGAGTCACACGTGGCTCAACTCAGACACAGATCATAGAATCATGGAATCTTTACATGGAATCATGGAAGCAGGTCATTCAGCTTGCTGAGTCCACACGTACTCTCCAAAGATCCCACTCAGATCCACTCCCCTTCCCTATTCCTGTAACCTTGCATTTCCCATGGCTATTGCACCTAGTCTGCACATCCCTGGATACGATGGGCAATTTAGCATGACCAATCCACCTAATCTGCACAACTCTGGATGTTGGGAGGAAACTGGAGCGCCCGATGGAAACCAATGCAGACACAGGGAGAATGTGCAAAACTCCGAACAGAGTGATAGATCTCTGTTGCTATGGGACATTAAAGAACCAGCTCGGTTTTTGTAACAACTAATAGTGGTTACATTTAGGCGAGCTTTATTTTTATAGAATTCAAATGTCGCCTTCTGCCGTGGTGAACCTATGACTTCCCAGAACATTAACGTGGTGTGTCTGGAATGTGAGTAGGTTAGCATGATCACTATGCCACCACCTTCCCTGAGTTATCAGGTGAAGAATCTTGCAAGGTCGCAGCCAATATGTAACTCTGTGCACAAATCAAATTGAGGGAAGTGCTTCAAGAGGACCAGCCATTGTCAGTTGCTTCATCAATCACCTTCCCTCCATCATAAAGTCAAAAGTGGGGATGTTTGCCAACGCAGCACAATTTGCTACTCCTTTGCAAAGAAACAAGTCCATGCACAAATAAAGTGTTGACCCATACCTTATGAAACTGACATCAGTTGTCAAGGGATCATTGCACATCCCAGCTACAATTAGGGTGGCACGGTGTCTCAGTGGTTAGCGCTGCTGCCTCACAGCACCAGGATCTTGGGTTCAATTCCTACCTATCTGTGTGGAGTTTGCACATTCTCCCTGCGTGTGTTTCCTCCGGGTGCTCAGATTTGTCCAATCCACCTAATCTACACAATTTTGGATGGTGGGAAGAAACTGGAGCGACCGATGGAAAACCATGCTGACACAAGGAGAATCCAAAAATGTGCAGGTCAGGTGAATTGGCCATGCTAAATTGTTCACAGTGTTAGGTGCGTTAGTCAGGGGTAAATATAGGGTAGGGGAGTGGGTTTCTCTTCGGAGGGGTGGTGTGGACTTGTTGGGTCGAAGGCATGTTTCCACACTGTAGAGAATCTTATCTAATCTCAACATAAGTGACCGTATTTGCTTTTTTATCAATTTCATGTAATTTTAGTTTTTATTCACTGCACAGTTAAAATACCAAAAGCTTGATGTGTTCATGTAAAACAATGAATTTTATACAACAAAAGATAAGCTCATCTTCTGCCGTATATGCTGTAAAAAGTGCTTTTATGATTGTTTTATAGAAATCATAAAATTCCAAAAGTGATTTGTTGCCTGATTTGTGGGTTCCATGCATTCACTTGTAATGTTTTTGGTTTTAGACTACTTTAATAATGTTATCTTTATGAAACTAAACATTTCAATTGTTTATCAATGTTGGGCTGACAAGTGGGAAATAACAATCACAAAAAACAAGTATCAGATAATGACCATCTCCAACAAGAGAGATTCTAATCATCACTCCCTTGGCATTCAATGATTTTATCATCACTGAATCCCCCATTAATCAACATCCTACAAGTTTTCATTGAGCAGAAACTGAGCTGAGCTAATCATTTAATTATTGTGGCTACAAAAACAGATCATTGTCTAGGAATTTTGCAGAGAGTAACTCACCTCTTGACTCCCCAAATCCTGTTATTCATCTATAAGGCACAAATCAGGAGTGTGATGGAATACTTCTCACTTGCCTGCAACTCTAACAACATTCAAGCCTGACACTCTGCAGTGGCCTCCTTGAATGGCACCACATGCACACACATTCACTTCCTCTACCACTGGAGCAGAGTTTAGCAGTGCGTGCCATCTCAAAGATGCACTACACATCCACTGTGCTTAGATAGCGCTTTCCGAACCCATAACCCATTAGCATCTGAAAGGACATGGGCAGCAGATACATGGGAACACTACAATTTTCAAGTTCCCTGCCAAGCCATTCACACCTTGACTTGGAAATACATCACCTTTCTATTGGTGTCCCTGAGTCAAAAGCCTGATACTCCCTCACTCACAACATTGTGGGTGTTACTACATTAAATAAACTGTCGAAGTTCAAAAAGGTAGCTCACCACTACGTTCTCAAAGTCAACTGGGGACATGGAATAAATATTGGCCCAGCCAGTAAAACAAAAATTTCATGAATGAATTTAAAAAGGAACCACAATGAATTAAACTAATTAAATTATTCATGTTTCACATTAGTGAATTTTTTCCCATTGTAGATCAACATTACAATTTGCCTTTTAATTTTTTTAAAAAAGCACTACAATTTGCGGAAAATTTAAATAAAAGCAAAAGAAATAGTTGGCAACGCATATGCGTTGGTGAGAGCAAAAGCAGTTTCTGGTATCCCAGGCGTACATGCTGACAAGGGTTAATCAAGCAGGAGAAACTTGGGATGACAGACAAGGACTCTGTTTCCCAAGCTAGTGAGCATGACAATGTTGGCAGTATAATTATGGCTGTCAATTTATTGTTCCAAATAATTGCTAGTCTCAAATTGCTGTCTTGGTATGTCATCAACTCTCATTTGACAATATTTTCTATTCAACTTGATTTTTCCTTATGAAGATGGAGGGAATATTTAGACAGATAGTATAGTACTTCTAATATACCATAACTCTTTAATTAGAAGCAATAAATATGTTGATTTATTACTGTAGCTTGACAATTATTCTTTACTGTTAGCTATGCATTCATCACATTATTCAAATGCTGATATTTGGTTGCTCTGATAAACAGGAGCATTAATCACTGACAGGACTGAACAAAAATGTTGGACATTTTAAAAACTTGCTTCTCAGCAAATAAATCACTGCTTTTCTCACAGATGATGGACTGGCTCATGTAAGATAAGAGAAAATAATTTATGAGTATGTGTCAGAGCTTTGACAGTTAAATTATTAGGGTGGACTTTGGCCCTCCCTGTGTTTGTACTGCTGACATAAGTTACTGCTTCCACATACTACCCAGACTCCATTGCTTCTGATGTTGCTAAGTGATGAGATAGGCCCACAAGGAAATGTTATAACTTGATGACAGATATGAGTTTGGAGACAGCTATGGGTGACAGAGATTTCAGAATGCTGTAGATTAATATGAAGTGGCGACAGTGACAACCCCACGACTTGTTTCTATATTACCTTTATCATAATAAAACTACATAGATGCTTCACATCTATGTAGTTTTTGCCATTGGGCAAAAACAAGACACCAGGTTATATCAGGTAATATTAAGACAGATGAACAAAGGTTTGGGCTAAGAGTTAGATTTTACAGATTACAGATTACTTACAGTGTGGAAACAGGCCCTTCGGCCCAACAAGTCCACACCGACCCTCTGAAGAGCAACCCACCTATTCCCCTACATTTACCCCTACATTTACCCCTTCACCGAACACTACAGGCAATTTAGAATGGCCAATTCACCTAACCTGCACATTTTTGGACTGTGGGAGGAAACCGGAGTACCCGGAGGAAACCCACGCAGACACGGGAGTCACAGAGTCATAGAGATGTACAACATGGAAACAAACCCTTCGGTCCAACCCGTCAATGCCCAATCCAATCTAGTCCCACCTGCCAGCACCCAGCCCATAACCCTCCAAACCCTTCCTATTCATATACCCATCCAAATGCCTTTTAAATATTGCAACTGTACCAGCCTCCACCACTTCCTCTGGCAGCTTATTCCATACACGTACCACCCTCAGCATGGAAAGGTTGCCTCTTAGGTCTCTTTTATATCTTTCCCCTCTCACCCTAAGCCTATGCCCTCTAGTTCTGGACTCCCCAACCTCAGGAAAAAGACTTTGCCTATTTACCCTATCCATGCCCCTCATAATTTTGTAAACCTCTATAAGGTCACCCCTCAGCCTCCGATGCTCCAGGGGAAACAGCCCCAGCCTGTTCAGCCTCTCCCTATAGCTCAAATCCTCCAACCCTGGCAACATCTTTGTAAATCTTTTCTGAACCCTTTCAAGTTTCATAACATCTTTCAGATAGGAAGGAGACCAGAATTGCACACAATATTCCAACAGTGGCGTGACCAATGTCCTTTACAGCTGCAACATGACCTCCCAACTCCTGTACTCAATACTCTGACCAATAAAGGAAAGCATACCAAACGCCTTCTTCACTATCCTAGCTACCTGCGACTCCACTTTTAAGGAGCTATGAACCTGCTCTCCAAGATCTCTTTGTTCAGCAACACTCCCTAGGACCTTACCATTAAGTATATAAGTCCTGCTAAGATTTGCTTTCCCAAAATGCAGCACCTCGCATTGATCTGAATTAAACTCCATCTGCCACTTCTCAGCCCATTGGCCCATCTGGTCCAGATCCTGTTGTAATCTGAAGTAACCCTCTTCGCTGTCCACTGCACCTCCAATTTTGGTGTCATCTGCAAACTTACTAACTGTACCTCTTATGTTCCAACTCATTTATGTGAATGACAAAAAGTAGAGGAACTAGCACCGATCCTTGTGGCACTCCAATGTTCACAGGCCTCCAGTCTGAAAAACAACCCTCCACCACACCCCCTGTCTTCTACCTTTGAGTCAGTTCTGTATCCAAATGGCTAGTTCTCCCTGTATTCCATGAGATCTAACCTTGCTAATCAGTCTCCCATGGGGAACCGTGTGGAAGGCCTTACTGAAGTCCATGTAGATCACATCTACTGCTCTGCCCTCATCAATCCTCTTTGTTACTTCTTCAAAAAACTCAATCAAGTTTGTGAGACATGATTTCCCACACACAAAGCCATGTTGACTATCCATAATCAGTCCTTGCCTTTCCAAATTCATGTACATCCTGTCCCTCAGGATTTCCTCCAATCGTAAAGAAAGAAAGAGAAGCAAAGAGATTTAGGGAGGAAATTTCAGAGCTTAAGGCTTGTCAAGCTGAAAGAAACAGGACCCTGAGGTGCATTGACCCTGAGAGGCAGAAATTTTTTCCCCACAGCCAGTGGGAGAATGGGTCAAGGGAATGATGCTAATTGGGAGCTCAAGGCACAGTTATCAATGGTGGAGTATTTGAAATCAGAGATGCTTAAGAGCCAAGCATTAGTGTAACATAGAGAACATGGAGAGCTGTGAAGTTGGAGGAGATTATTGAGACAGGGAGTGTTGAAGCCATGGAGAGATTTGAAATCAATGATAAGAATTTTAATATTGAGACACTGTCTAGCTGAGAGCTGGTGTAGGTCAACAAGTAAAAGGGGTGTTAGCAGCAGCTTTTGAATTCTTGGATAATCTAGAGTTTCAGAAGATTGACTTGGAAGGCCAGTCAGGAGTGTGTTCCAATGATCCAGTGTAAAGGCAACAAAGGCATTGTTAAGTGTTTAGGCAGCATATAAGTTGTTTAGAGGAGGAAATTGACAAGCTCTTTGATATATCCCAGAAATTAAACCAACAAAATTTGTGAATGACACAGACTGGTCCAACTTGTATCTGTCAAGATGAAACTGCATGATGACCAATGCGTTCATTTCCAAATATTTTGAAGATATTTGTTGGTTTTTCTCTCTGGTCTATTTAACACCAAGCCTGCAATAGTTCAACCTCAGACAGCTGTCAGAAAGGTGGGAAATCAGTAGCTAAGAGTTAATGAAGTCTATAAGGGAAGGCAATGTCATTGATCTTTCTAATTTCAAGAGAAGAATCTCCCATACATATACACATATGTAACTATAGTAGAATAGACATGAAATAGTTGACTGACAATGCTAAAGCAAGGCTTATTCGGCTAGAACAATGTAATCTACTGACTGTATGAAAATGGCCAACACCTCTGTGACAAATCATTTAGACTACAGGGCCATACACCTTGACTGTTAAATAGTTGGTTTACCAGATTAGACAGGATGATAGGACCAGGAATAGCTGACAAAGTAGATAGCCGATTAAATCGTCAAACTATGATTAAGCCACCAAACTAAAATGTTGTGCCCTAGGGAGTGACTACATAAGAAAGGGAGAGTACAGACAAACTGCTAATGACTGCTAGACAAGTGTTTTATTTCAGTGTATAAAAAACTGTAATTCATGCTCATGAATGAGTGTGAGTCCGGTATTCCCGCATGCCTACCTTGAAATCCTCTCCCTGCATTTACTGGTAACTGCTTGTAATAAATCGCTTGATTCACTTGAACAAACTCCCCCACCTCCGAGCTGTTACTGCCTGCATGAAGGTCACTCTTACAGATTGGTGTTGCGAGCAAGATGTCCTGTTTAAGACCGCTGTTATGGGATCGCTAGAAGGGTGAGTGCGTTATATTTTACCACCCTATGTGTAGAGTGAGCCTGTGTTAATAGTCTCTGTAAGCTGTGACACCCATTTTATAAAAGAACTGAATGAATCAGAGCGCAGAGATGGTGTGAGGAGCGATTTGAACAGGGCGCTGATGAATTGGTGCCAGAGTAAGCCCTAATAAAGATGGACATGCAGGCAGGGCATTATTTAAAGAGGGAAAAAAAGAGAGAAAAAGAATAGTATATAAGGTTGCACAGACTCCATGGATGGAGTAAATGAAGGAACTCAGAATGTAAGGGCGAACAAGTTAGTCTGAAAATTGTTCACGTTTGATAAACTTAAGTCTTTTGATTAAAAACGCTTAATATTGACATTGTTCATAAATGAGAAAGATCTCAGACCTTGGTTACTCAAAACGAGCAGGTCATGTCCAACGCAGCTCTCAACCACCCAGACCGAGCTCGAATGAAGAGCCCAGGTGGGTCCACCTGACTGTCAGGTAATGTGAACGTAGAGACCACCTGTTGGAACGAGAAAAAGATTGAGAAGCTGAGAAAGTTTAATACTCAACCAAGTTAAGGGGTCAGGTTAAACAGCGGCTGCCTCAGATCCTAAACCTCTCAAAAACTGGGGACCAAAAGCCTCTATTTTACAGACAGCAAACAAGAAAGTTCTTAACACAATGATGAGAAATGGTTGGGATGGATGTTGAATAGCTGCCCAGCAAAAGGCTTGGTGGTGGGAACAGAAAAAAAATGACAAGGACAAAGCTCAGAAGGGATTGATTATTGCAGCTATGTTATACAAACAAAGCACTGAAGCAGCTCACAAATCAAAACAATGCCAGATCGTCGCAGCCCAGAAGGAGACCAAGGTTTGTGGGGGACTCTGTCTGTCTCCTGAAGGCCTTCTTTCCAGTCCCAACACGTTACAGCCCCGCCCCTCGGCCCCACCACCTTCCACTGCTAATAGCAACCCCAGATTGGATGAATTCAGAGACTCTGTAGATCAAGGAAGTAAAATAACTAATGAGTGACCTGATGATTGGGACTTCAATACTGAACAAGCCAAACACGAGCATTGTGATGATGATGAGCATTAGCCAAGTGACAAGGGACACACTGAGGATCTCAGTGCCATCTTAAACCCATTCACACCCAAATGACTCAAGGTTTCAGAGGGCGACCTACTATTAAGATGGTAGAAATGGTCCTGACAACAGGGGAGAAATTGGAAAAGCACAGTCGGTCAGGTAGTATCCAAGGAACAGGAGAGTCGATGTTTTGAGCATAAGCTCTTCATCAAGAATCCAGCACCACACCTTTTGACTCTGATCTCCAGCATCTGCAGTCCTCACTTTCTCCTAACTGGGGAGAAACACTAACTTTTAGACACCCTCCTCAAACCCTGAGAGAACACTTCAACGCGAGGAGCATCCGAAATAAAGTGGGTGAACTGGCAGCATGAGTTGGTACCTGGGACTTTGATGTTGTGGCCATTACAGAGACATGGATAGAGCAGGGACCGGAATGGTTGTTGCAGGTTCCAGGATTCAGATGTTTCAGTAAGAACAGAGAAGATGTTAAAAGAGGGGGAGGTATGGCATTATTGATCAGGGACAATATTACAGTTTAGAAAGGATGTCTGAGGACTCATCAACTGAGGTAGTATGGGCTGAGGTTAGAAACAGGAAAGGAGAAGTTACCATGCTGGGAGTTTTCTATAGGCCTCCGAATAGCACTTTTGATTTAGTACTGGGTAACGAGCCTGGCCAGGTGTTAGATTTGGAAGTAGGTGAGCACTTTGGAGACAGCGATCACAATTCTGTCAAGTTTACTTTAGTGATGGAAAGGGATAGGTGTACTCCACCGAGCAGGAGTTACAGCTGGGGGAAGGGAAACTATGATGCAATTAGGAAAGATTTAGGAAGCGTAGGTTGGGGGAGGAAACTGCAGGGGATGAGTACATTAAAAATGTGGAGCTTATTCAAGGAAAAGCTCCAGTGTGTCCTAGATAAGTATGTACCTGTTAGACAGGGCAGACGTTATAGAACGCGTGAGCTGTGGTTTACTAAGAAAGTGGAATCTATGGTCAAGAAGAAGAAGAAGGCTTATGATAGGACAAAATGTGAAAACTCAGATAGGGCGCTTGAGGGTTACAAGGAAGCCAGGAAAGACCTAAAAAGAGAGCTCAGAAGAGCCAGGAGGAGACAAGAGAAGTTGTTGGTGGATAGGATCAGGGTTAATCCTAAGGATTTCCATAGGTATGTCAGGAATAAAAGAATGATGAGTTAAATTAGGGCCAATCAAGGATAGTAGTGGGAAGTTGTGTGTGGAGGCAGAGGAGATAGGGGAAACACTAAATAAATATTTTTCAACAGTATTAAACATAGAAAATGACAATGTTGGCGAGGAAGATACAGAGATACTTTCATCTAGACTAGAAGAAATTGAGGTTCATAAGGAAGAGGTATTGGAATTATTACAGAATGTGAAGATAGACAAGTCCCCTGCACCAGATGGGATCCATCCTAGGATCCTCTGGGAAGCAAGGGAAGAGATTGTCAAGCGTTTGGCATTGATCTTCAAAATATCATTGTCTGCAGGAATAGTGCCTGAGGACTGAAGGATAGCAAATGTGGTTCCCCTGTTCAAAAAAGGGTAGTAGAGACAACGCTGGTAATTACCAACACTTCAGTTGTTGGTAAAGTGTTGGAAAAGGCTATAAGAGATAGGATTTATAACCATCTAGAAAAGAATAATCTGATCAGGGACAGTCAGCACAGTTTTGTGAAGGGTAGGTCGTGCCTAACGAATCTTATTGAGTTTTTTGACAAAGTGACCAAACAGGTTAATGAGAGTAAATCGGTTGATGTGGTGTATATGGATTTCAGCAAGGTGTTCGATAAGGTTCCCCACAGTTGGCTATTATACAAAATGCGGAGGAATGGGATTATGGGAGACATAGCAGTTTGGATAAGTAATTGGCTTACTGAAAGAAAACAGAGGGTTATAGTTGATGGAACATGTTCAACTTGGTGTCCAGTTACTAGCGGTATACCACAAGGGTCAGTGTTAGGTCCACTGCTGTTCGTCATTTTTATAAATGACCTGGATGAGGGCATAGAAGGGTGGGTTAGCAAATTTGCGGATGACACTAAGGTAGGTGGAGTTGTGGATGAAGGATGTAGTAGGTTGCAGAGAGACATAGATAGGATGCAGAGCTGGGCTGAGAGGTGGCAAATGGAAGTTAATGTGGACAAGTGTGAGGTGATACACTTTGACCGGAGTAATCGGAATGTGGAGTACTGGGCTAATGGCAGGATTCTAGGGAGTGCGGATGAGCAGAGGGATCTCGGTGTCCATGTACACAGATCCCTGAAAGTTGCCACCCAGATTGACAGGGTTGTTAAGTGTTTTGGCCTTTATTAATAGAGGGATTGAGGTCCAGAACCAGGAGATTATGCTGCAGCTGTACAAATCTCTGGTACGGCCACACTTGGAGTATTGTGTACAGTTCTGGTCATCGCATTCTAAGAAGGATGTGGAAGCTTTGGAGATGGTGCAGAGGAGATTTACTAGGATATTGCCTGGTATATAGGGAATGTCTTACGAGGAAAGGCTGAGGGCCTTGAGGCTGTTCTCGCTAGAGAGAAAAAGGTTGAGAGGTGACTTAATAGAGACGTACAGGATAATCAGAGGGTTAGATAGGGTGGACAGGGAAAGCCTTTTTCCAAGCATGGGGAAGGCAAACACGAGGGGACACAGCATTAAAGTGAGGAGAGATAGGTATAAGACAGATGTCAGAGGTAGTTTCTTTACTCAGAGAGTAGTAAGGATATGGAATGCATTGCCTCAATGGTAGTAGATTCGCCAAGTTTAAGTTCATTTAAGTCTTCATTGGACAGGCATATGGATGTAAATGGAATAGTGTAGGTGGGATGGGCTTCAGATTAGTATGACAGGGCGGCGCAACATTGAGGGCCAAAGGGCCTGTACTGCACTGTAATGTTCTATGTTCTATGAAGCTAAGTTGCCTGGTCCAGATTGATTAGATCAACCAATGGATAGAAGCTTTTCCCACTTGCCAGTGTACAGCAAAAGCTGTGGCCTGAGTCTTGACCACTGAAATAATCCCGAGATAGGGAGTCCTGCAGGAACTAGATTCAGACCGGGGGGACTCAATTCATTGGCAAATGCCTCAAAGATGCATGCAAACTATTAGAGATCTCCCAGCAATTTCACATCCCTTACCACCCTCAGAGCTGAAGAATGGTAGAAGAGACAAATAGAACTTTGAAACAGGTATTGATGAAGGCATATCAGGAGCCAGAGGTCAAATGGACCACCTCCCTCCCTGTTATATAAATGGCACAGAGAGGGGCACCTCATAGACTGACTGGATTGGCACCTTTTAAACTGATGACAGGACGTGCTATGAAATTGCCACAAGACCTGTTCACTGTGGGGGGTCAGATATGATAAATGCAAAAGGACATGTTGGGGAGTCTATGTAACACCTATGCGCCCATCAATAACAGCTGAAGAATCAAGTGACACAAATACAACACGTTGATGACTGGGAACAGGAAGGCGCTTCCTTCCATGATCCTACTGTTAAGGCAGGAAGCAAGGTCCAAGTACAAGGAATATCCCCAAAAGGCGGCTTGGCATAGAAATGTTATGAACCTTACGAGATAATTATAAGAGGCAATTACAGGGTGTTAGTTGGTAAAGCTGGCATCGGGAAATGGAGCCATCCATCCTAATTGAAAGTATCTGAAAACTAACAGCATAATGCTTGTGTGTCCTGCATTATGTTGCCACAGATGGTACCTCTTGATCCAGTGGAGCAATGGTAAGAACCCAGCCTGGTGACCATATGATTGTGACCACAGAAACTGACTCCACAATCTCACAGACCTGCCAACACGACCGCAACTACACCACTCGCTTCCAGCAGAATAGCGAAATATATTGTACTGCCAATACCAACAGATGCCAAAATGGTGAATGGTGAATAAGGAGGGGAGAAACAATCTAATTTACTTGTGCGCATGGTATTCCCCTGTTAACCTGCATGGATGCAGACAGAAAATCCATTACTGAGACTTTCAGAGAAGGGACCAACACAGCAATACATTATGACATAACTCCCTGATGTTAAGGATCATTATGACTGTAACCTCCTTACCCTGACAATGCAAAATGACCAGCAACAATATAAAGCAATGTCTCTGAAACCTTGAGTGCTCTTTGTATTTGTCCAATTAGCCAAATGTTGATTCGTTATCCAAGTGGTAGGAGAAAGTGAGGACTGCAGATGCTGGAGATCAGAGCTGAAAATGTGTTGCTGGAAAAGCGCAGCAGGTCAGGCAGCATCCAAGGAGCAGGAGAATCGATGTTTCGGGCATGAGCCCTTCTTCAGGAATGGCCTTCTTCAGGAATATCCAAGTGAGTACCAGAACAGATCAGAATAATAAGCTATACTATTATATGATCCCAAACCCAGAATGCAGGAGATACGAGCAATAAACCACAGTGGCAGACTGTTAGTACGAATTGTATCTTGGAATGTAGTGAGTGCTCTGTTATCATACACCCTACCATTTATTATGGCAAATGAAACCAAACGAGAAAACAGAGAGCCATGTACTGATTGAAAGCAGTACCAGATCCAAGTAGGAAAATCACCCATGCCTGAACCAATCCATGAACGAGCCTCACTTGTGATGAAAAAAATAACCTATATACTGGGTAATGGCCTAGTCTTAGAAGAAACAGAAGCCAAATACTGTTAACCCTGCCCCCCCCACCCAACAAATAAAGAAGACTCACCTCTTGATCCAGGTCAACCTGATGCTGCCCAGTCCTAGCCCAAAAGAACAAAGAGTTGTTTTGACTCTCCGCCAACAGATACTCTCCAACGAAGACTCTTATTTCAGTTGGACCAAAAGAAATAAACAAGCCAAAAGAAGTCTTGCTGAAATGGCAGGAGCTGGCTATGCAGCAGGAGTGGCAAATGTTAACCCCCTTGGTCCAATAGCTGTTGATGAGCAGCTTAGCCAAAGTCCGTGACCTGCTGCAAGACCACCTCAAACTTCAGCACCTCACCGCAACCTTCAGTACGCAGGGAGTAGGAATCGAAATCCGCACCATCACTCTGATCAAGCCTGTCCAGCAGTCTATCAGCCAGCTAACTTACCAAGTCAATGACAACACCGGAGTGATGTGGCAGGCTGAACTCTGCTCACTGATTGGGTCACAGACCTTAACTGCTGTCCAGCTGCAACTACAGACACTTCGCAATAATTTGGTCCCACTTGGATAACCAATCAACATTTCGCTAATTGGATAAATACAAAGAGCACTCAAGGTCTCAGAGATGTTTCTCATGTTTACTGGCTACAGGACAGTCTTTTAAGCCAAAAGAATAGCATCGCCTCACTTTTGCATATACCACACAACATGCAAGAAATTTACAGCTTCCTGAACATCCATGATATGTGCATTTGAAATGGAACCCTCCAAGTAACTCTCCATGAAGGACCTCAGTTTTACATCCATCAACACAATCAGACACAGGCAATCAACATTCAGGTCTGCAGCAATCATAGAGACATCCTCCTGTGCCCTGAAGATGCTGTTAACATCACCTCTGTCTGTGGCCTGCATTATAAGAACTGTGATATTACATGGGTCATGGGCTACAGCATGCAAGTGGTACATACCCTGGACTTCATTTACTCCACCATAACAAACCAAAACTATACAAAGGATGGAATTCCCTGCAACCAATGCATCTGGAATCTGATAAAGCCAATCACTCTGTCCAGTGGGAGGACTTTGAACCCATTCTCAGCGAAAGGAAGCAGAACACCTCAGCTGGTTCTCACCGGCGGCCTGGAGCAATGTTGCTGCATTGCTCCAAGAAAAGACATCCCAGATACCACAATAATGTCCAGCTACAACCACTGTCACTTTGCAATAATTTGAATCCCACTTGGATAACCACGGCGACCTTTTTTGGAGAAAACGTTTCATTTTCAGACGAATTTTTTTATTGCTTTTTTAAATAGTATTTTTAATGCTGATTATGGAAATAACTTTTGCTTTTATCTATTTCCAGTATTTTACTTGAAATTTTATTTCGAAGATACCATTTTCAGCAAAACAAAATTGGTCTTTCAAGTAGTTCATCTTCCGACCAGTTCATTTCTTGATCTGGCATTTTCACAATAC
>NC_057714.1:92854394-92870987 GCF_004010195.1 Chiloscyllium plagiosum | reverse complement strand
AGTATTTTACTTGAAATTTTATTTTGAAGATACCATTTTCGGCAAAACAAAATTGGTCTTTCAAGTAGTTCATCTTCCGACCAGTTCATTTCTTGATCTGGCATTTTCACAATACTCCCAAGCATTTTCAAGGTGAAAAACACACAAATTTCTGCCTTTGTTACAGGGCGCCACATACAATCTCTTTCTCCAGTTTGTTCAGCAAAGCGATTAGTTTCGTCCACAACTCATCAATAATTCTGTTGTCACATAAAAGACTAAAAAAATCCAAAGAGTCATATCAGCTGTGTCATGATCAATTGATATTCCAGGATTTCTAGTGAATGTTGAGCGTGGTGGCGGAGGAAGCATACATTCTTCCGACACTACATGTCAACACCAAATTCGTCCGTCCTCCTCCTCCTCCTCCTCCTCACTTGAGAGAGAATAGCCATTATCAGATGAGCTTGCACTCTCATCTGATGTATCCAAGCTTCTAATAGAAGGTTCATACTCATTGTCATCTTCTGAGCTCAACATCTGGGCGTAATTTGTAAAAAAAAAACAGAAAAAACCGAATGACAGTGTGTGTCCAAAAGCGGTGCGTCGACGCTTCTTGCAATGCCTGAGGCAGAAGAGACACAGCTACCAGACGTATGAGTCACTGAGTATACTCGTTTCTAGCTGAGGAGGGCCCAGAAATGCCGAGAATTGACGTATAAACTCGTCTGTTGCTGTTTTTGAAATTATATGTTTTGGACGAGTTTACTCGTCGCACTCTAGGTCCGTCAGGCTAGAGAGACAGCTAAGACTGTATTAAAATCCTAAACCCCGGTGGGTCAGGATTTGGGATTGGGGGACAAAATGTTAACATTCACCCATGGCTCATAATGTATCCCTTGTGCTTGTTATTTTGCAATTGCTTGTGCTAATAATTTTTAACAATCTATACAGTCGTATTGAAAAAGATGCTGAAGCTGAAGCTACCAAGGAAGAGCTCATTCCCCTACTTAACAAAGCCATTTTTAAGGAAAAGATTTTTAGTCCCCCATCAGTCCCACCGACTGTAGGGGAGGAACAAGGGATAATACTCTGAATCAGTCCCACCGACTGTAGGGGAGGAACAAGGGATAATACTCTTAAAATACAGTACGTGGGCCATGGGGTGGCCATGGGCCAACAGGGGGGACTGAAAGGCAAGAACCTCACACACACACACACACAAACATAACTATAGTAGAATAGACATGAAATAGTTGACTGAGAATTCTTAAGCAAGGCTTAATCAGGTAGAACAATGTGATCTACTGACTATGTTGAAATGGCCGACACTTCTGTGATATTTCAGTTTGACCACAGGACCATGCACCCTGACTGTCAGATAGCTGGTTGATGAACATAGACAGGATGATAGGACAAGAATAGCTGACAAAGTAGATAGCTGATTAAATTCTCAATCTAAAATGAGAGCACATGATGTGCCTCAGGGAGTGACCACACGAAAAAGGGGGTGGAGACAAACTGTTGATGAGTTGTTTGCTTCTGTGTATAAAAAGCTATAACTCATGAACTGGAGTGAGTCTGGTTTTGCTGCTTGTCTACCTGGGACTCCTCTCCCTGCATTTATTGGTAACTGCTTGTAATAAACCGTTCGATTCGCTTGAACGAACTCCTCCACTGTTACTACCTCCGTGAAGGTCACTCTTACATCAACATTAAACTGAAGAAAATGTTCTGTTCATCCCATATTAGTTGGCCTAATTTAGACACAGTGAAGGAGCCAAGAGAGGTGGTGATGTAAGATCACAGAATATCTTCAGCAAACATATGAAGACTAACGTTATGTTTTTGGATGATCAATGAGGGGGAATATGTAAATAAGAGGGAACGAAGGATTGATCCTTGGGGTAAATAAGAGGTGACAAGATGGGTGCAAGAAAAGATGCCATTGCAAGCAATTCTCTGGGGGCAATATCCATTTTTCCTTCTCCCAGCTGGTTCTCAGGGTCTAATGATAAAAGAATGGCAATACCCCCTATGACGGTGGTGCCATGGAGTAACATGGATAGATATCTTTGCAACTTCAATGGGCATCAAAGTTGGCACCAGATCCTCCATTATTTGACTACACTGGGATTTCTTTTCCATTTTTAGCTATCCATTGACAGTCCTTCAGTTTTGATAAAGGTAGTCATTGGAGGTACATTCCATTTGTGTTTTTGTAAAGATAATGAGGATAAATATCTGCCTATTCTACCACTTGCCTTCAAATGTCTAGAACCATTTACATTCTGACAATATACAAGGACTAAAACTGGATGGAAAGGAAAGGAGAAATGGGCATTTTATGGGTGGTTGGTCCTTAACCATCCATTATCATCCCATCCCTTACCTAAATCTATACTAGAACATGTGGCTATGAACTGATTGTGAAGAATTGAATTCTATTATTAACTTACCATTCTGGGATTTTCATCAATTCTTTGAGCAATTAGACTGTTTCTATGTCAGCACAACAAGGTACTTCTAGTGTATCACAATTGGAGAGGAGAGATATACATAAGAACATAAGAAACAGGAGCAGGAGTGGGCCATCCAGCCTATCACGTCTGCTTCATCATTCAATAAAACCAAGGCTGATCTTCACATGAACTCAACTCTGTTTACCCGCCTGCTCACCATAATCCTTAATTCCTTTACTGTTCAAAAATCTATTTATCTTTGCCTTAAAAACATTCAATGAGGTAGCCTCAACTGTTTCACGAGGCAGGGAATTCCACAGCTTCACAACCCTTTGGGTGGAGAGGTTCCTCCTTAACTCTGTCCTAAATTTGCTCCCCCTTATTTTGCGGCGATGCCACCTAGTTCTATTTTCACCTTCCAGTGGAGACAACCTCTCTCCTTCTATCCTAGCTGTTCCCTTCATTATCTTATATTATTCAATCAGATCCCCTCTCATTTTTCCAGATTTTAATGTGCATCATCCAGTCTACTCAATCTTTCCCTGTAAGGCAACCCTCATAAATCTGGAATCAACCTAGTGAACATCTTTTGCAACCCCTCCAGAGCCAGTGCATTCTTTTTCAAGTAAAGAGAGCAAAACTGTACACATTACTCCAGGCATGGCCTCACCAGCATGCTGTACAGCTGCAGAATAAACTCTCTATGTTTCAAATCCATTCTTCCAACAATGAAGCACATTATTCCATTTGCCTTCTTTATTACCTGCTGCGGAGGAGAAAGTGAGGACTGCAGATGCTGGAGTACTAGAGTTGAAAAATGTGGTGCTGAAAAAACACAGCAGGCCAGGCAGCATCTGGGAGCAGGAGAATCGACGTTTCGGGCATAAGCCCTTCTTCAGGAATCAAAGAAGAGCTTATGCCCGAAACATCGATTCTCCTGCTCCTTGGATGCTGCCTGGCCTGCTGTGTTTTTCCAGCACCACATTATTACCTGCTGCACCTGCAAACCAACTTTTTTGTTGCACAAAGACACCCAGGTTCCTCTGCATAGCAGCATGCTGTAAGTTTTTAAATAATAGTCCTTTTTGGAGTTATTCCTACCGAAGTGGATGATTTCATATTTCCCAACATTGTACTCCACCTGCCAGGCCATTGCCCACTCACTTAACCTATCTATATCCCTCTGCAGATTTTTAGTGTCCTCTGCATACTTTGCTCTACCACTCATATTAGTGTCATTTGTGAACTTCAACACACTACAATGTTCCCCAACTCTAAATCATCCATGTAAATTGTAAACAATTGCAGTCCCAAAACTGATCCCTGAGGCACACCACTAGCCACTGATCGCCAACCAGAAAAGAGACTATTTATCTCCAGTTTTTGCTTTCTGTTAATTTACGAATCTTCCATCCATACTAATACATTATCTGTAATGCCATGTACCTTTATCTTATGTAACAGCCTTTTGTGCAGCACCTTATTGAATGCCTTCTGAAAATCCAGATACACCACATCCGTTGATTCCCATTGTCCACCATGCTCATAACGTCCTCAAAGAATTCCAGTAAGTTAGTTAAATATGACCTGCCTTTTATGAAACCGTGCTGCATCAGCCCAATGGGATAATTTCTATTGGAAGTCTTATTATTTCTTCCTTGATTGTAGATTCAAGCATTTTCCCTACCCTAGAGGTTAATCCCAAGGGCATTGAGTTACCCACCTATCGTCTACCTCCGTTTTTCAACAATGGAATCACATTTGCTGTTTTCCAATCTGCCAGAACTGCTCCAGAGTCCACCGATTTTGGTATATTACCACGAGCACATTGTTATTTCCCTTGCCATCTCTTTTAGTACCCTGGGATGCATTCAATCACGGCCAGGAGACCTGTCTACCTTTAGCTACACTAACATGCCCAACACTACCTCTTTAGTGATAATGATCGTTTCTAGGTCTCTACCCGCCATATCCTCCTTGGCATCAATTTTAATGTTATTTTTTCTTCCACTGTGAAGACTGATACAAAATACCTGTTCAACATCTCAGCTATTTCCTAATTTCCCATTATTAAACCCTTCTTCTCACTCTCTAAAGGACCAATGCCTACTTTATCCACTCTTTTTCATTTCATATGTTTTTAGGAAAGTTTGCAATCTGTCTTTATATTCTAAGCTAGTTTACTCTCATGATCCATTTTACTTTTCTTTATAGCTTTTCTCGTGACTTTCTGTTGACCTTTAAAGATTTTCCAATCCCCTTATTTCCCACTAATCGTTGCCACTTTGTATGCATTTACTTTCAATTTAATAACCTACTCAATTTCCTTAGTTATCAAAAATGACTGATTTTCCCTTTTCCTCCAGTCCTTCCTTCTCACTGGTATATGCTTTTGCTAAGCACTGCAAAACATTGCTTTGAAAGACAGCTCCTCAATTATCCCACCATATAGTCTTGGCTCCCAGTCTACCTTAGCCAACTCCTCCCTCATCCCATTGTAGTCTCCTTTGTTTAAGTGCAAGACACAGGTATTGGATTTTACCTTCTCACCCTCTAACTGCATTTTAAATTCAACTATACTGTGACCGGTCCTTTTGAGAGAATCCCTAACTATGAGGTCAGCAATTATTTTTGCCTCATTACACAGGACCAGATCTAAGATAGCTTGCTCCCTTGTAGGTTCCATTACATACTGATCAAGGAAATTATCTTGGATGCATTCTATCAACTCTTTCTCAAGGCTGCCTTGACCAACTTGGTTTGGCTAATTAATATGTAGATTAAAATCCCTCAGGATAATTGCTATACAATTTCTACATGCATCCATTTTTTTGCCTACCTCACTGTGGTGTTGATATGTAAATGGCCTATTGACTATGCCCATCATTTTCCCCTCACTATTTCTAATTTCAACCCACATTGATTGAAGCTTTTTCTCCACAGAATTTATGTCATCGTTCACTACCACCCTCATGTCATTTAATAGTTGTCAGTAATGAATGTTAATACAAAACTCTTACAAGTTTAAAATGTCAGTTATTCGCTCTTAATACTGTTGCTAGGCAATAAATTGTTCATAAGACCACCAAATAAACATAGGAGTAAAATATTTGGCATTTCTGAGCTGCTTCATCCAAAACAATTTTTTTTAAATGGCCCCATAATATCAGGAAGTCCATTCTATATTTTGTGAAGAAGAACTTCCTTAATTCATTCCATAATTTGCTTTTGATGAGTTTAAATCAATACCTCTTTTTGACACAATAAGTCCAATGTCACAAATTGACAATTCTCAAGACCCAAATTCATGTGGCTTGAAATAACTATTGAAACTACAAGTGGCTCACTTTACAAAGCCTTTCAATATCTTCAGACTGCACATATCTGAGAAAATACTTCATGAGAAAAATAGACAAACAATCACATGCATACTTTACAGTTGATGTTGGTTGTTCTTTAATGTGATGGTAGTCTAATGTTCCCATTCAAATGATGAACATAAACCTCTTGAGCTTTACGCTTGCTATTAATGATGTCATCGGAACATCTCATGGGATTTGTGTCATGTAATCACTCCAGGGTATCTGTTAATCTGTATGTAATTCACTGAGAAGTATCTCATAGCCTTTGTTTGTTGTCTGCTGTGTGTTTGTATAATTTTCTGTTGAGTATTTCAGTCATGCTGTGTATCAGTTACCTCACACAATGCCTCTGAGTCAAGCACCATAAATAGGGAGAGACAGAACATTGACAATCTGTTGCTGATCATTCCTTGAAATGAGAGAACCTGTGTTACATTGAAGATGTGAGAGAGCTTGCAGATCTGTCCTGGGAATAAGATATAACTAAAATATTTAGAAGCCTTAAAAAGTGTGTCACCAGTGCTGATGGATGCATTTTATCCGATGTGGTTGCAAATGTGATCAATCGTTGTTTGAATTATGGGTTAAGGTGGCATTTATAACGGTAAACACTACCACATTAGCTAGATGATCAAAAATATAGTCCGTCAGGCTAGAAGATAACCTGCATGTTCCTTTTTTTATTGTTCTCTCGTGTGATGTGGGTGTTGTAGACTGACACGGCAACCATTGTCCATCTATCGTTGCCCTTACAAAGATCCAGATGAGCTGCCTTCTTGAACTGCTGCAGTCCATGTATTGTAGGTAGACCCACAATGCCATAAGGGAGGAAATAATACTGGTTTGACTTGAAATAAAGGACATTAACTTCCACTCTAACTGAGTGGAGATAACAAGTCTACATTATCAATTCCAAACAATGATATCCCCTAGGGAATAACAAATTTTGTTTCTTTATTTCATCACAGGATGAGGACATCACTGGCGAGGCCAGCTAGGCCAACTGCCCGGAAGGCAGTTGAGAGTCAACCACATTATTGTGGGTCTGGAGTCACATGTAGGTCAGACCAGTTAGGGATGACAGTTTCCTTCCTTGAAGGATATTGGTGAACTAAATAGGTTTTTCCAATAATTGACAATGGATTCATGATCATCATTAGATTCTTAATTCCAGACTTTTATCGAATTCAAGTTCCACCGCCTTCCACAGCAAACTCCAATCCCTAGAACATTATCTGGTTCTCTGGAGTCATGTCCAGCAATAATACCACTTGGCCATTGCCTCCTCCAATGACCAGCTTTCTTTCTTATCAAACTTATCTGTGGAAGCACCAGCAAAATTACTTCAAAAATTGGAAACAACTGTTGAAAGGCTAATGTGTTCACCAACAGGAATTCATTTGGAAATAACTCACAAACTGTAGTGAATCAAGTCACAATCTGATTATGTCATTGGCTGTTGCCTTTGGGATATTAGGGACTCAACAACACACCAAAGAACTTTGAGTAAGAAACAAAGTTGGAGATGGGACGATAGTTTGCAGAGATGGTGAGGTGTCAGCTGATATTTTTAGGACACAGGTGGGACAGCAAATTTGAATGAAACATATTCAACAACAACACCTGAAGAGAGACAACTGTGTCTAACGTGGGAGTCAGGTGGAATGGTTGGAAGATCAACCGTTTGGTAGCAACAGGATTGAGGGAGCATGGTGGTGATTTGGAAAGAGTTTAGAAAAGATTTACCAGGATGTTGCTACGATTTGAGGGTTTGAGATATACATATCAACTGGAAAGGCTGGAATTTTTTTCACTAGAGTCTAGGAGGTTGAGGGGGTGACCTTATTGAAGTTTATAAAATCATGAGGGCCACAGATAAGGTGAATGACAAGTATATTTTCCCGAGGGTGTGAGAGTTTGAAATAGGAGACATATTTTTAAGGTGAGAGAAGAACAATTTTAAAAGGGTCGATGGGCAACTTTTTTACACAGAGAGTGGTTTGTGTATGGAGTGAACTGTGATGAAACTGGCGGATGCAGTACAATTATAATATTTAAAAGACATTTAGATAAGTACATGACTAGGAAAGGTTTGGTGAGAGATGAGCCAAGCGCAGGCAGGTGGGACTAGTTTAGTTTGGGAACATGGTTGGCATGGACTGGTTGGCTCAAAGGATTTGTTTCCATGCTGTATGACTCTGATTTTTATAGATGAAAATACCTCAGATGGACAGGAGAGGGCGATATGAGGGAAAACTGAGAATAATATGAGTTTTGGGTTAGGATGGGCAGCAAGAGTAAGGGATGTTTGTTCAGATGGGTTTGTGGAAAGAAGGATGCAGCAGAAACAGAGAATGAAATATCCCAATCTCAGTGACAGAGAAATCACTGAGCATCAAAGCACACTTGATATGCACTGAATTCCTAATATGAGTATTACATAGGCCTACAATTTTAAAGGGGGCGGGGGTCTATGATCACTAATTTTATGTCCGACATCATACTAACCAAACAACCTCATGACTCGGAACTCAGTTCTGGCAGGACGTTCCCAGAACAATAGTGAAAATGCTTTTGTGACATCCTCAAAGCATTCCTGAAGTGGTCAAACATCCCCACCGGTTCATGGAGTTGACCGAAATGGGGAAGATACGTTCATGAAAGCACAAAGCAGATGGGGATATTTTATCAGGAACACAGAGCGATAAAGAGACTTCGAAGAGACCCCACAAACTTCCTAAACAGTCAGCCAAGTGACCCTTATAACACCAGCCACTCTGGACGGCAGAGTTTGCAAAACGCACAGTAGACTTCACAGCCATCTCAGAACTCATTGAACTGGAGTGGAAATAAATAATCCTAAATCTCAAGATAATGCTGAAGAAGAAGAAGGAATTCATTCATTCATATCCTTTGTGAAAAAGTTTTAAAAACCAATATTTTATGCTTTCACCTTACTTCAAAAGCAGTTCATTGGCTGCAAAAAACTTTAGAATGCCCCGAGCCTGTCAAAGCTGCCGCATAATTAATTGCAAGAGTTTCCAAATGAACTGAAATATTGCTTTCGTCAGGAATTATTTCTGGAATATGCATTTCCTGTTTTATGTTTTCCTGTACTAATTTCTATTGAGCTTTCCATTATATGGGTGGCAGGATGGCTCAGTGGTTAGTACTGCTGCCTCACAACATCAGGGTCCCAGGTTTGATTCCAGCCTCAGGCGACTGTCTGCGTGGAGTTTGCACATTCTCCCCGTGTCAGTGTGGGTTTTCTCCGGGCGCTCTGGTTTCCTCCCACAGTCCAACGATGTGCAATTCAGGTGAATTGGCCATTCTAAATTGCCCATAGTTATAGGTGCATTAGTCACAGGGAAATGGGTCACTGTTCAGAGGGTCGGTGTGGACTTGTTGAGCCGAAGGACCTGTTTCCACATTGATTAAATTTAATCATAACCTGAGCTATACTTGTACAAATGGAGTGCTGTAAAGTCCCCAGTCCTTGACAGCAAGTTTTGACAAAAGCAGTCAAGTCCAGGTTTGTGAGCACTATAACCTCCAGATGGTGCTGTCTCACAAGTTTTTGCATGTTCAATGCCTTGCTTATCAGCTTTGTATACTCTAGCTATGTACATACATCTATTTAAGAGTGTTGAGATTATTTATATATATATATATATATATATAAAACATGAGATATTGATAAACAATTGATTAGCATATGTCAACATTAACTTCATGTTGGAAATAATTCAGTTGACAGTGAAAGTAAGCCAAAGAACTGTAGATGTTGAAAATCTGAGACAAGAACAGAAATTTCTCAAGAAACTCAGCCGGTCTGGCAGCATCTGTGGAGAGAAGGTAGAGTTAATGTTTTGAGTCCAGTAACCCTTCAGAATTCACATATGAGACAATTCTGCACGATGTTAACAGTAGCTTGCCTTTGTACATCACCTTTGATGAAGAAAGTTGTAATGAGACAAAATGGCCACACAGCCGGAGGGTCTAATTGGGGAGGAAATTAAAATAACGGTCAAAGAGAAAGGTAGCAGAGGACTTTCAGATGAGGTATTGAAACAAGCACTTAAGTACTGACTCAGGCAGATGTAACATATCCCATGGTTCTTTTCAACGATGATCTAGGAATCTATTTTGGCCAATGTTTCTCACTCAGAGTCATTATTAATGAAATATTGTCAGATTGTGCAGGTTTTCCCAGCTCTTATTGGCTGCTGTGTTTCTTATTATGACAACATTAGACTGCAAAAGAGACCCAGATACTGTACCACTTATTGGGATACATTTCCCATAAAGCATATAGGGATATTAAGTCTGCGAAAGATGTAATATAAATACAAGATTTGAATTTCTTCTTTCCTTCAAGGAGAAGGAGGTGGAGGAATGGACAAATTTAGAAAGTACATTATGAACCAATTGTAGCAGAAAATGGACTGCCTATATAGACTGGGAACTGCTTTCCAGCTACCCATGATTTGCTGGTTATCAATTTTTATCAGCACAGTGTTAGAACAAGGGGTTGGTCACCAGTAACATCTTGTGTTTTGATAATTAACCCTGTTTTACATGAATACAACAGAGTTGAAATTATGCCATTTGGACTGGTTTTTCATGTTATTGTGCCCATATAAAGTTCTTCTGCCTGTAAATTTAACCCAGTAAGACTGTGATGAAAGCATTATATTTGTCTTCCTTCTTTGGTTGTATCATCATACAGTACAAAATCAACTGCTTCCATAATCAGTTAGATTCCCTTTTCAAGTTTTCATTCAAACATTGTTGAAGGAATTAAGATGTAATGATTGTCTTGTGTTCATGATTCTGAATCTTAGCATTGTAAGTTCCACAGATGTGTGTGTCTGTATGTGTGTGCGCGCATGTGTGCATGCATATGTGTATGTATGGGGGGAGGGGGAATTGTTATGAGTGGTGGATAAAGAGTGATGCAGCATTTAGAAATAGGGTAGATAAGGTGCCAAACAAAGGTTGAAGAGGTTGGAAGAAATGAATGAACTTTTTGGACACAGGTATAGAATAATTGGTAGAAAGATTAGAGGGGTCATGAGGAAACTATTTTTAACCTAGATCGTGTCTGATGTCAAGAATTCTCCACTTGGTTTGTCTACCCAACCTTAACTCATTTAAAAGGAATCTGGAATTGACTTGAAGTGCTATGGCCTGCAGGTGTAGTCAGTGGTCAGGTCCATGGGGCATCAGACTGGGAAGTGGGATGTGGTAGCGAACTGCTCAGTGGAGGTGCAAGGGTGGGAAGGCAACTACAATTAGATTAGATTTGATCCCTTACAGTATGGAGACAGGCCCTTCAGCCCAACAAGTCCACACCAACCCTCCGAAGAGTAACCCACTCACACCCATTCCCCTACCTTGTAATTACCCCTAACTAATGCACCTAACACTATGGGAAATTTAGCATGGCCAATTCACTTAAGCTGCACATCTTTGGACTGTGGGAAGAAACTAGAGCACCCGGAGGAAATCCACGTAGACACGGGGAGAATGTGTAAACTCCACACAAACAGTTACCCGAGGCAGGAGTCATAGAGTCATAGAGAGTGTGAGAGAGAGAGAGAGAGAGAGGAATTGAACCTGAGTCCCTGGCGCTGTGAGGCAGCAGTGCTAACCACTGAGCCACCGTGCTGCCCTATGTTGTGTCAGTGGGGGTGTTCGGGTTGGATTTGATGTTGAGTTGGGTAGATGAGGATGTTGGATTGGTGGGGAATGTATGGAGGTGTATGTCAGTTGGGAATGTGGGGTGTTGGTTTGAGAAGGTGTAGGTGTTGTGTCTGGTCACAGGTTTGTTGACTTGGTTTGGGTGGCAATTTCAGATCAGGAGGATTTTGAGTCTGGGGCAGACTGCCGTATGGGATCGGGGATATTGGTTTGAGTCTGGGCAATGTTTGGTCCAGGAAAGGTGACTATCAGGTTGGGAGTGGGGTATTATTGGGTCAGCAAGAGGGGGGTGGGGTAGTGTCAGGTGGGTGGATTGGGTTGGGAGTGGGGGTGAGTGTCTGACCAGGGTAGGGTTTGGACTGGGGTGTGTCTGGTCAGGGTTGTGGTCAGGTCAAGCTGGGGTGTCACGTCAGGGGGTGTGTCAGGTCAAGAGTTGAGGAATGTCACATCTAGGGGCATTTGGGGCCATGTTCAATGCAGTTTCAATGGTGGTGGTAGTAGTGGGGTGGGGGATGGAGGAGGGGTAGTGGTTTATTCAGGGATTCAGTGGTGGATCAGGAATTAAATAGTTACCCAAGAGTCACTGTAGGTTTTTGAACCCCTTATCATTTCCCAGGCGATTATTAAACCCAAGTGAATCAGAACCCCTGAATTCTCAGACTCACCGTAACTCCGTGTGACCTTTTCAGAGCGCTTCATCCATATGAAGGTGAATTGCCGATCAGAATTTTCAATTTCCCTGGAGCTTCCCTTGGGGTCACCTGGACTGCAATTCCCAAAAACCTTGATGTGTAACTCCCGTCTATACTGTAAAAACAACTATCTGACTGTGGGAGTATCTGGGCCTTTATCCATTATTTTACACTTAGCATGCTTTCTGTTTCAGTTTACAATTTGTACACAACTTCTTGAAATAAGCTGCAGGGAAAAGCAAGAAATAATTGCCATTATTTGTTTACAGCCACTCCTGCAGTTACTCAATCCCTGATTTATGCCATCTGTCCCATGAAAAGTGGTTAAATAGCAAATTAATTCAATTTAATGTCTACTACAGAATCAATTAGATGCAGAAAAGATTGTGGTTAGTTTTATCTGTAGCCCTGTTGACTTTCACCTCCACCTTCTGCTATATTATGTGTTGACAGCTAAGAAAATGCAAGGACAAGAGCCCCTTTTGGAGTTCCACTGCACTGCATGAAGTGGTTTAAGAGTCTCAGAACAGGAGTTGTAAATGTTATTAATTTTGAAACATAGTCATTTTCATAATTTAAAAAGTACAGCAGATAATTTACGCACAGCCAGGTCCTGTGTGAAGAAATGAAATCTGCGGTTTGAGTGTTTGACTTAAGGATACAACAAAAATAAATATAGACTCCTGTTCTATTTAACATCTGATTTAAAAAGATGATGCAGTGTTCTCTCATTAATGTACTGGAGCGTCAGCCTAGACTATGTATGCAAATTTCTGTAGTGGAATTTAAACCTTTTTCGTTAACAGAGTTAAGTGTGCTCCCAACGTGGTTAGCAAAATTAAACATTATTCACTTTATGAAATTTATATATTATAACTTTTTCTCATGTGAATTTTGTACCACGCCATTTTTTCCATATGCTACTTTACACTGACATTAATATCAATCAGCCAAAAACATTGGGAAGTACTGACTTTTTCTTAATTAAATAAGTATCCATCCATCCACTCTTGTATGTGTTCAGAGAAACTGCATCTTACGGGTCTTGCCACAGTTCAGTTGGCTGGAGAGCTTGATTGTGATACCAGTTTATCAAAATCCCACACTGTCTGAGATTACCGTGAAGGTCCTATTTTCTCAGCCTCACCCCTTGCTTGAGCTGTGGTTAGCCTCAGGTTCAACCATAACATGCCATCCCTCTCTGAGGAAAGAACAGACTTATTATCCTCTTGGATTATGGCAGCTTTACCTTTCCAATCTGTGCAAGCCATTAAACACACATCACTAATACATGTGCCTGAAACGTTTAAGTCCTTGGTGCATTTTAGAATATTGTTTGAAACATTAAAAAACTACATACAAACAACAAATAGAACTCGCGAAACCTGAACTGCAAACTATTTGTGCCCCAGAAGAGATTGAACGAACATGAGGTACTTAGTTTGTATTGTACTGCAGCTTCCTGCCCAGCCTAGTTACCTCAGGCCCCTTAACAAAGATGGGTAGGATTATATTGACAGCAATTATATGCTTCATTAATGTTGAACAGAGCAAGCAACCTGCTGGCAGCTTGTTTGCACAAACCAAGCCTTCGGAAGGTACTCTCAGCTCTCCCAGCTGTCAAGTCAGCTCAGCGCTGGACCAGCTCACTCTGGCGAGAGGAGTTAATGATGTGACTAAATGAAAGGTCATTTTATTACCTGCTCAACAGGTGCTGGACTGATTTATGAGCTAGCTACAGGAATTTTGAGACAACAATTGATGACTTTTATCTCAGATATATCAGATCATTTTACTATACAACTCATTATGATTTACAGAACTTGTTGCACTCAATCACATCATTCTATGAAAACACTGGGTAAATTGTTCTCAAGGGGGATGTTTCATTACATCTTGCTTGCATTAGTGTATTATATATACATTTGGAGGGCAGCAAGTTCATCTGAAATAAGGATTGGTTGTCTCTGCCCTTTTGCAAGTCATCTCAGGTTCAAGAGAGGGTACAGTGCTAAGGGGAATGAACTGTGGTCAAAGGCGGAAACAGCAAATTATTGATAGCAGTGGTAAAAGTGCTTGAACTTTAAATATAAAGGCCCTATCTCTTTAGGACAGATGTGAGGAGAATTGCTATTTCCCTCCAAGTGTTGCATGACTTTGGAATGCTCTGCCTCAGAATGTGATGGAAATGGGGCTCATTGCATTTATTGAAGCAGCGTTGGTAAGATTCTCATTAAACAAAGGAAACAAAGGTTATTGGCGTGGGAATGTGGAATCTGAAACACAAACCTTCCCCACACAAACAGATCAGCCATGACCTCATTGAATGGAGGGGCTGAGTGGCCTCCTTGTGCTCCTATTTCATGTAATCGCAGATTCACATAACCTCAAGGCTATAACCACTGCGTACAGGCAGAGGAAGAAGGCTTGTGTTTCCTTTAAGCACAAATGAGAGAAGCAGTGGGAAACTACTAAGGCTATTCTGTTCCCTGATTATAATGCTCATTGAAATTGAAAATAGGAGGCACTTGCAACCAACTGAAGATGTCAGTGCAAGACACCTCGAAATGAATAGAGGACTTGCCCTTAGATCACCATTACATATATTTATGCATTGGATTGGTCTGGCTGTTTAAATTCATCATTGCCAGGCTTATTTATTTGCTTATTACACACAAGAATACAAAGCTGATGTGTTAGTTTTGGTAGTTAGGAAGTTCAAAGATTGCTGTCTGCAATATTTCTCGTTAAAAGTATGTGTTTTGTCTTTGAGCCTTTCTCTGGCATAGCTCTTATTGATTCTCATCCATTCGAAATGACATCAATCAATAATCCTGCGTAAGCTGCACCACTGTGTCTGCATTCCTCACTTTATTGTCAAAACAAATATGTGGCAATTTGTCATTAAACATTATATTAAATTCATTCCTCATTTGAAAAATTTGACATAAAAATGTAACAAAAACGTTCAAACTGAGGCATAATGTCAGAGGCTCTAATAATTCAAGATCAATTTATCTATCTTTCAGATGAGATATTAAAATGTGACCCCAGGGTGAGATGGTGACACAGTGGTTAGCACTGCTGCCACATAGTGCCAGGGACCTGGATTTTTCATCCAACGCCAGGCGACGGCCTGGGTGCAGTTTGCTTGTTCTCCCTTTGTCTGTGTCAGTTGTCTCTGCATGCTCCAGTTTCCAAAGAAATGCAGGTGAGGTGGATTAGCCATGGGAAATGCAAGGTTGCAGTGTAGGGGGTGGGATGCTTTTCGGAGAGTTGATGTGGACTCAATGGGCCAAATGGTTTGCTTCCACACTGGAGAAATTATGTGGTGAGCTCCGGGATGGCAGTGAGAGTGGGAGAAGGGAGCGCCGGGATGGCAGTAAGAGTGAGGGTAGGGAGCTCCGAGATGACAGTGACAGTGACAGTGGGAGTAGGGAGAACCAGGGGATGACAGTGAGAGTGAGAGTAGGGAGCAGCGGGGGATGGCAGTGACAGTGGAAGTAGGGAGCACCAGGGGATGGCAGTGTGAGTGGGAGTAGGGAGCACCGGGGGATGGCATCGAGAGTGGGAGTAGGGAGCACCGTGATGGCAGTGAGAGTGGGAGTAGGGAGCTCCAGGGATGGTAGTGAGAGTGGGAGTAGGGAGCACCAGGGGCTGGCAGTGAGAGTGAGAGTAGGGAGTCCCAAGGATGGCAGTGAGAGTGGGAGTAGGGAGCACCGGGGGATGGCATCGAGAGTGGGAGTAGGGAGTACCGGGGATGGCAGTGAGATTGGGAGTAGCTAGCAACGGGGGATGACTTCGACAGTGGGATTAAAGAGCACCATGATGCAGTGAGAGTGGGAGTCGGGAACACCGGGAATGGCAGTGAGAGTGGGAGTAGGGAGCACCGGGGGATGGCAGTGAGAGTGGGATTAGGGTGCACACCGGGAATGGCAGTGAGAGTGAGAGTAGGGAGCACCCCGTGAATGGCTTTGAGAGGGGGAGTAGGGAGTACGGGGAATGGCACTGAGATTGGGAGTAGGGAGCACCCTGGGAATGGCAGTGAGAGTGAGAGTAGGGAGCACCCCGTGAATGGCTTTGAGAGTGGGAGTAGGGAGTACGGGGAATGGCACTGAGATTGGGAGTAGGGAGCACCCTGGGAATGGCAGTGAGAGTGAGAGTAGGGAGCACCCCGTGAATGGCTTTGAGAGTGGGAGTAGGGAGTACGGGGAATGGCACTGAGATTGGGAGTAGGGAGCACCCTGGGAATGGCAGTGAGAGTGAGAGTAGGGAGCACCCCGTGAATGGCTTTGAGAGTGGGAGTAGGGAGTACGGGGAATGGCACTGAGATTGGGAGTAGGGAGCACCCTGGGAATGGCAGTGAGAGTGAGAGTAGGGAGCACCCCGTGAATG
>NC_057714.1:92849631-92852978 GCF_004010195.1 Chiloscyllium plagiosum | reverse complement strand
GGGAGCACCGGGGATGGCAGTGAGAGTGGGTGTAGGGAGGACCGGGGATGGCAGTGAGAGTGAGAGGTGGGAGCACGGGATGGCATTGAGAGTGGGAGTAGGGAGGACTGGGGATGGCAGTGAGAGTGGGAGTAGGGAGTCCAGGGGATGTCAGTGAGAGTGAGAGTAGGGAGCACCGGGGATGGTAGTGAGAGTGGGAGTAGGGAGTCCCGGGTATGGCAGTGAGAGTGGGAGTGGGGAGCACCGGGTATGGCAGTGAGAGTGGGAGTGGGGAGCACCGGGGATGGCAGTGGGAGTGGGTGTAGGGGGGACCGGGGATGGCAGTGAGAGTGAGAGGTGGGAGCACGGGATGGCATTGACAGTGGGAGTAGAGAGCACCGGGGTGGCAGTGAGAGTGGCAGTAGGGAGCACCAGGGGATGGCAGTGAGAGTGGAAGGAGGGAGCACCAGGGGATGGCATTGTGAGTGGGAGTAGGGAGCACCAGGGGATGGCAGTACGAGTTGTTGAAGGGAGCACCAGGGTTGGCAGTGACTGTGGGAGTAGTGAGTCCCCAGTATGGCAGTGAGAGTCGGAGTAGGGAGCACTGGGGGATGGCAGTGAGAGTGGGAGTAGAGAGGACCAGGGATGGCAGTGAGAGTGGGAGTAGGAAGCATTGGTGATGGCAGTGAGAGTGGGAGTAGGGAGACCGTGAATGGCAGGGAGAGTTAGAGTAGGGAGCATCGGTGATGGCAGTGAAAGTTGGTGCAGGGAGCACCGTGAATGGCAGTGAGAGTGGGAGTAGGGAGCACCGGGATGGCAGTGAGAGTGGGAGTAGCGAGTACCAGGGATGGCAGTGAGAGTGGGAGGAGGGAGACCCGGGATGACAGTGAGGGTGGGACTAGGGAGCACCGGGGGATGGCCGTGTGAGTTGGATTAGGGAGGCCCGGGGATGGTAGTGAGAATGGGAGAAGGGAGCACCAGGGGATGGCAGTGAGACTGAGAGTAGGGAGCACCGGGGGATGGCAGTGAGACTGAGGAGTAGGGAGCACCCGGGGATGGCAGTGAGACTGAGAGTAGGGAGCACCGGGGGGTCGTAGTGTGAGTCGGAATAGGGAGGCCCGGGGATGGCAGTGAGAGTGGGAGAAGGGAGCACCAGGGGATGGAGTGAGAGTGGCACTAGGGAGCACCCGGTGATGGCAGTGTGAGTCGGATTAGGGAGGCTCGGGGATGGTAGTGAGAGAGGGAGTAGGGAGCACCAGGGGTTGGCAGTGAGAGTGGGAGTAGGGAGCACCGGGGGATGGCATCGAGAGTGGGAGTAGGTAGCATCGGAGATGGCAGTGAGAGTGGGAGTAGGGAGCACCCCGGGAATGGCAGTGGGAGGAGGGAGCACCAGGATGGCTTTGAGAGTGGGAGTAGGGAGCACCATGGGATGGCAGTGAGAGTGTGTGTAGGGAGTCGCCGGGATGGCAGTGAGAGTGGCAGTAGGGAGCTCCGGTGAATGGCAGTGAGAATGGGAGTAGGGAGTCACAAGGATGGCAGTGAGAGTTGGTGCAGGGAGCACCGGGGATGGCAGTGAGAGTGGGAGTAGGGAGCACCGGGATGGCATCGAGAGTGGGAGTAGGGAGCCCCGGGAATGGCAGTGAGAGTGGGAGTAGGGAGTACCGGGAATGGCAGTGAGAGTGGGAGGAGGGAGCACCGGGGATGACAGTGAGAGTGGGAGTAGGGAGCACCCCGGGAATAGCAGTGAGAGTGAGAGTAGGGTGCATCGGTGATGGCAGTGAGAGTGGGAGTAGGGAGCACTGGGGGATGGCAGTGAGAGTGGGAGTAGCGAGCACCGGGGATGGCAGTGAGAGTGGGATTAGGGAGCACCCCGGGAAGGGCAGTGGGAGTAGGAAGCACCAGGATGGCAGTGAGAGTGGCACTAGGGAGCACCCGGGGATGGCAGTGTGAGTTGGATTAGGGAGGCTCAGGGATGGTCGTTAGAGTGGGAGTAGGGAGGTCCAGGGGATGGTAGTGAGAGTGGGAGTAGGGAGCACCAGGGAATGGCAGTGAGAGTGGGAGTAGGGAACATCCGGGGATGGCAGTGAGACTGAGAGCAGGGAGCACCGGGGGATGGCCGTGTGAGTCGGATTAGGGAGGCCCGGGGATGGCATTGAGAGTGGGAATAGGGAGTCCCGGGGATGGCAGTGAGAGTGGGAGTAGGGAGCACCGGGGGATGGCAGTATGAGTCAGAATAGGGAGTACCAGGTATGGTAGTAAGAGTGGGAGTAGGGAGCACAGGGGATGGCAGTGTGAGTCAGAATAGGGAGTACCAGGTATGGTAGTGAGAGTGGGAGTAGGGAGCACAGGGGATGGCAGTGTGAGTCGGAATAGGGAGTCCCGGGCATGGTAGTGAGAGTCGGACTAGGGAGCACCGGGGGGCATGGTAGTGAGAGTCGGACTAGGGAGCACCGGGGATGGCATCGAGAGTGGGAGCAGGTAGCATCGGAGATGGCAGTGAGAGTGGGAGTAGGGAGTCACAAGGATGGCACTGAGAGTTGGTGCAGGGAGCACCGGGGATGGCAGTGAGAGTGGGAGTAGGGAGCACAGGGATGGCAGTGTGAGTGGGAGTAGGGAGCACTGGGAATAGCAGTGAGAGTGGGAGTAGGTAGCACTGGGGATGGCAGTGAGAGTGGGAGTAGGGAGTACCGGGGAATGGTATCGAGAGTTGGAGTAGGGAGCACCGGGGGATGGCAGTGAGAGTGGGAGTAGGGAGCATCGGGGGATGGCATTGAGAGTGGGATTAGGTAGCATCGGAGATGGCAGTGAGAGTGGGAGTAGGGAGCACCGGGGGATGGCAGGCTTCAAGAGTGGGAGTAGGGAGCACCGTGAATGGCATTGGGGTGGGATTGGGGTGCACACCGGGAATGGCAGTGAGAATGAGAGTAGGGAGCATCCCGTGATTGGCTTTAAGAGTGGGAGTAGGGAGCTCCCCGGGAATGGCAGTGAGAATGAGAGTAGGGAGCACCCCGTGAATGGCTTTGAGAGTGGGAGTAGGGAGTACGGGTAAATGCAGGGAGAGTGGGCGTAGGGAGTCCAGGGGATGGCAGTGAGAGTGGGAGTAGGGAGCACCGGGGATGGTAGTGAGAGTGGGAGCAGGGAGTCCCGGAAATTGCAGGGAGAGTGGGAGTAGGGAGTCCCGGGGATGGCACTGTGAGTCGGAATAGGGAGATCCGGTGATGGTAGTGAGAATGGGAGTAGGGAGCTTGGGGGATGGCACTGTGAGTCGGAATAGGGAGATCCGGTGATGGGAGTGAGAGTGGGAGTAGGGAGCACCGGGGGCTGGCAGTGAGAGTGGGAGTAGGGAGCACTGGGGGATGGCAGTGAGA
>NC_057714.1:92846719-92849526 GCF_004010195.1 Chiloscyllium plagiosum | reverse complement strand
AGTGAGAGTGGGAGTAGGGAGCACCGGGGGATGGCAGTGAGAGTGGGAGTAGGGAGCACCGGGGGATGGCAGTGAGAGTGAGAGTAGGGAGCACCAGTGGATGGTGTCGAAAGTGGGATTAGGGAGCACCGTGATGGCAGTAAGAGTGGGAGTAGGGAGGCTCGGGGATGGCATTGAGAGTGGGAGTAGGGAGGCCCGGGGATGGCAGTGAGAGTGGGATTCGGGAGGACCGGGGATGGCAGTGAGAGTGGGAGTAGGGAGTCCAGGGGATGTCAGTGAGAGTGAGAGTAGGGAGCACCGGGGATGGCAGTGAGAGTGGGAGTAGGGAGTCCCGGGTATGGCAGTGAGAGTGGGAGTGGGGAGCACCGGGGATGGCAGTGAGAGTGGGTGTAGGGAGGACCGGGGATGGCAGTGAGAGTGAGAGGTGGGAGCACGGGATGGCATTGAGAGTGGGAGTAGAGAGCACCGGGGTGGCAGTGAGAGTGGCAGTAGGGAGCACCAGGGGATTGCAGTGAGAGTGGAAAGAGGGAGCCCCAGGGATGGCATTGTGAGTGGGAGTAGGGAGCACCGTGAATGGCAGTGAGAGTTTGTGTAGGGAGCACCGTGAATGGCAGTGAGAGTGGGAGTAGGGAGCACTGGGGGATGGCAGTGAGAGTGGGAGTAACGAGCACCAGTGATGGCAGTGAGAGTGGGATTAGGGAGCACCCCGGGAATGGCAGAGGGAGTAGGTGCACCAGGATGGCAGTGAGAGTGGCAGTAGGGAACACTGGGGGATGGCAGTGAGAGTGGAAGTAGGGAGCACCAGGGGATGGCAGTGAGAGTGTGTGTAGGGAGTCACAAGGATGGCAGTGGGAGTTGGTGTAGGGAGCAGCGGGGATGGCAGTGAGAGTGGGAGTCGGGAGCACCGGGGATGGCAGTGAGAGTGGGAGTAGGGAGCCCCGGGGATGGCAGTGAGAGTGGGAGTAGGAAGCACCGGGGATGGCAGTGAGAGTGGGAGTAGCGAGCACCAGGGATGGCAGTGAGAGTAGGAGTAGAGAGCACGAGGGGATGGCAGTGAGAGTGGGAGTAGGGAGACCCGGAATGGCCGTGTGAGTCGGATTAGGGATGCCCGGGGATGGTAGTGAGAGTTGGAGTAGGGAGCACCAGGACATGGCAGTGAGACTGAGAGCAGGGAGCACCGGGGGATGGCCGTGTGAGTCGGATTAGGGAGGCCCGGGGATGGTAGTGAGAGTGGGAATAGGGAGCACCAGGGAATGGCAGTGAGAGTGGGAGTAGGGAGCACCCGGGGATGGCAGTGAGACTGAGAGTAGGGAGCACCGGGGGGTCGTAGTGTGAGTCGGAATAGGGAGGCCCGGGGATGGCAGTGAGAGTGGGAGAAGGGAGCACCAGGGGATGGAGTGAGAGTGGCACTAGGGAGCACCCGGTGATGGCAGTGTGAGTCGGATTAGGGAGGCTCGGGGATGGTAGTGAGAGAGGGAGTAGGGAGCACCAGGGGTTGGCAGTGAGAGTGGGAGTAGGGAGGACCGGGGGATGGCAGTGTGTGTCGGAATAGGGGATTCCGGGCATGGTAGTGAGAGTGGGACTAGGGAGCACCGGGGGATGGCATCGAGAGTGGGAGTAGGACCGGGGATGACAGTGAGAGTGGGAGTAGGGAGCACCCCGGGAATGGCAGTGAGAGTGAGAATAGGGAGCACCCCGTGAATGGCTTTGAGAGTGGGAGTAGGGAGTACGGGGAATGGCAGTGAGAGTGGGAGTAGGGAGTCCAGGGGATGGCAGTGAGAGGGGGAGTAGGGAGCACTGGGGATGGTAGTGAGAGTGGGAGCAGGGACTCCCGGAAATTGCAGGGAGAGTGGGAGTAGGGAGTCCGGGGATGGCGGTGAGAGTGGGAGTAGGGAGCACCGGGGATGGCACTGTGATTCGGAATAGGGAGATCCGGTGATGGTAGGGAGAGTGGGAATAGGGAGCACCGGGGGATCGCAGTGAGAGTGAAAGTAGGGAGCACCAGTGGATGGTGTCGTAAGTGGGATTAGGGAGCACCGTGATGGCAGTAAGAGTGGGAGTAGGGAGTCCCGGGTATGGCAGTGAGTGCGGAAGTAGGGAGCACTGGGGAAGGCAGTGAGAGTGGGAGTAGGGAGGACCGGGGATGGCAGTGAGAGTGAGAGGTGGGAGCACGGGATGGCATTGAGAGCGGGAGTAGGGAGCACCAGGGGATGGCAGTGAGAGTGGGAGGAGGGAGCACCAGGGGATGGCAGTGAGAGTGGGAGTAGGGAGGACCGGGGGATGGCAGTGAGCGTGAGAGTAGGGAGGACTGGGGTTGGCAGTGACTGTGGGAGGAGTGAGTCCCCAGTATGGCAGTGAGAGTGGGAGTAGGGAGCACCGGGGGATGGCAGTGAGAGTGGGTGTAGGGAGCACAGGGAATGGCAGTGAGAGTGGGAGTAGGGAGCACCGAGAATGGCAGGGAGAATGGGAGTAGTGAGCACCAGGGATGGCAGTGAGAGTGGGATTAGGGAGCACCCCGAGAATGGCAGTGGGAGTAGGGAGCACCAGAATGGCAGTGAGAGTGGCAGTAGGGAGCACTGGGGGATGGCAGTGAGAGTGGAAGTAGAGAGCACGAGAGGATGGCAGTGTACGTGGAAGCAAGGAGACCCGGGATGGCAGTGAGAGTGGCACTAGGGAGCACCCGGTGATGGAAGTGTAAATTGGATTAGGGAGGCCCAGGGATGGTCGTTAGAGTGGGAGTAGGGAGCACCAGGGGATGGCAGTGAGAGTGGGAGTAGGGAGGACCGGGGAATAGCAGTGAGAGTGAG
>NC_057714.1:92838485-92845380 GCF_004010195.1 Chiloscyllium plagiosum | reverse complement strand
ATGGCAGTGAGAGTGGGAGTAGGGAGTCTCGGGGATGGCAGTGAGAGTGAGAGTAGGGAGCACGGAATAGCATTGAGAGTGGGAGTAGCGAGCATCGGGGTGGCAGTGAGAGTGGGATTAGGGAGCACCAGGGGATGGCAGTGAGAGTGGGAGTAGGGAGTCCCGGGAATTGCAGTGAGAGTGGGAGCAGGGAGTCCCGGGGATGGCAGTGAGCGTGGGAGTAGGGAGCACCGGGGGACGGCACTGTGAGTCGGAATAGGGAGATCCGGTGATGGTAGTGAGAGTGGGAGTAGGGACTCCCCGGTATGGCAGTGAGAGTGGGAGTATGGAGCACCGCGGGATGGCAGTGAGAGTGGGAGTAGGGAGTACTGGGAATGGCAGTGAGAGTGGGAGAAGGGAGCACCGGGGATGGCAGTGAGAGTGGGAGTAGGGAGCACCGGGATGGCATCGAGAGTGCGAGTAGGGAGCCCCGGGAATGGCAGTGTGAGTGGGGGTAGGGAGCACACCGGGATGGCAGTGAGAGTGGGAGTAGGGAGCACCGGGAATGGCAGTGAGAGTGGGAGGAGGGAGCACCGGGGATGACAGTGAGAGTGGGAGTAGGGAGCACCCCGGGAATGGCAGTGAGAGTGAGAGTAGGGAGCACCCCGAGAATGGCTTTGAGAGTGGGAGTAGGGAGTACGGGGAATGGCACTGAGATTGGGAGTAGGGAGCACCCTGGGAATGGCAGTGAGAGTGAGAGTAGGGAGCACCCCGTGAATGCCTTTGAGAGTGGGAGTAGGGAGTCCAGGGGATGGCAGTGAGATTGGGAGTAGGGAGCACCGGGGATGGTAGTGAAAGTGGGAGCAGGGAGTCCCGGGAATTGCAGTGAGAGTGGGAGTAGGGAGTCCTGGTGATGGCAGTGAGAGTGGGAGTAGGGAGCACCGGGGGATGGCAGTGAGAGTGGGAGTAGGGAGCACCGGGGGATCAGTGAGAGTGGGAGTAGGGAGCACCAGAGGATGGCAGTGAGAGTTGGTGAAGGGAGCACTAGAGGGTGGCAGTGAGTGTGGGTGTAGGGAGCAACGGGAATGGCAGTGCAACTGGGAGTAGGGACCACCCCAGGAATGGCAGTGAGAGTGGGGGAGTAGGGAGTTGTGGGAATGGCAGTGAGAGTGGGAGTAGGGAGCACCGGGGGATGGCAGTGAGAGTGACCGTAGGGAGCACCAGGGGATGGTGTCGAAAGTGGGATTAGGGAGCACCGTGATGGGAGTTGGTGAAGGGAGCACTGGCGTTGGCAGTGAGAGTGGGAGTAGGGAGTCGCGAGGATGGCAGTGAGAGTGGGAGTAGGGAGCACCGGGGGATGGCAGTGAGAGTGGGAGTAGGGAGCACCGGGGGATGGCAGTGAGAGTGGGAGTAGGGAGCACCGGGGTGGCAGTGAGAGTGGGAGTAGGGAGCACCAGAGGATGGCAGTGAGAGTTGGTGAAGGGAGCACTAGAGGGTGGCAGTGAGTGTGGGTGTAGGGAGCAACGGGAATGGCAGTGTAACTGGGAGTAGGGACCACCCCAGGAATGGCAGTGAGAGTGGGAGTACGGAGCACCCCGGGAATGGCAGTGAGAGTGGGAGTACGGAGCACCAGGTTGGCAGTGAGAGTGGGAGTATGGAGCACCCAGGGAATGGTGGTGAGAGTGGGAATATGGAGGCCCGGGGATGGCAGTGAGAGTGGGAATAGTGGGTCCCGAGGATACCAGTGAGAGTGGGAGTAGGGAGCATCGGGGGATGGCTTCGAGAGTGGGAGTAGGGAGCACCATGATGGCAGTGAGGGTGGGAGTAGGGAGCACCGGGGATGGCAGTAAGAGTGAGAGTAAGGAGCACCGGGGGATGGCAGTGAGAGTGGGAGTAGCGAGTCCCGGGAATGGCAGTGAGAGTGGGAGTAGGGAGCACCGGGGGATGGCAGTGTGAGTGGGAATATGGTGCTTGTGGCAGCAGTGAAAGTACATGTAAGAAGCGCTGTGGCAGCAGTGAGAGTGGGAGTGAGCTGCTGTTCAACGAAGAAAGCTGCCCTGGGACGGGCTGTGGCATCTCACGTTTGTGCCTCCTATGACTAGCTCCTTACCCCCTGTGGTGTTGAACTGCTCACTCTTTCTCTTCATTTTTCTACTTCTTAAGAAGAAGGACTGCAATGTTTAAATTTTACCTTTGTTTTCCTTATTTTCTGCTTTGTAACTAAGTATCTGTACTTCAGTACCTTTGTATTTAAGATGCCAGCAAAAGTGGCAACTTGTAATCTTTCTCATGTAAGCACATGTTACAACAAATCCAATTCAATACTTCAATAAAGTAATGCAAGTGTAACAGAATTACTTACTGGAAGACTGCAGGAAGAGATTAGACTTGTAAAAAAATCTCTTAAGGCTATTAAAACATGTGAACCCTGAAAATGCTGCAATGGGAATCACTTGCACATGAGGGCAGAGTTAAATTTGCGTCTTGACATTTCAGCTCTTCCATGTCCAAGGATCAAATCTAATGCAGTTAAGCATTTTGAGAAACTTCCCTGTCAGTTCAGTGGTCCCATTGTAATATGACCTTAATGATGAGCTTGCAATAGAACATAGCCATCATACGGAAATATTTGCCACATTAGAGAGAGAATGTTTCTGTGGACCCAGACCTCACTCTCAATGTAATTGCTAAGAATGGAGGATTGTTGATGCAACTTCACCTTAGCAGAGTCAAAAGCACTGAGACAAGATCTGGCTAACAAAGAGACAAAGCCAACCTAGGAGATTTACCAGTCAATAATTATTTATTAACATATGACTTTCTTATCAGTCAGCTTAATGAGAAAGTTATGCAACAGAAATACTAGACAATGTTGTTTCTCTGTCTCTTGCCCCCTCCAAAGTTCAGATTCAATTGGAATATTCATTCAAATTTCCAGACACTCTCCCACACTTCGAATAACTCACCTGATAATTGTATGGTTTATAACTATGCCTCGATCCTGCCAAAACATGTTTCATCAACTGTTGTCCGCCAAAATATACTCCCAGGTAGCATGATGCACTTGTGAGAAATGTACGTTTTGTCTGGAGTTTATTTTCAAAATTATTCAAACCACCGATAAATAATCAATCTAGCTTCTAAGTTCAATTTGTTGAATGTGAGACTAATATCTGAAGTCCATGTATTTGCTGCCGCTGTCTTCAGGTCTTCATCAAAGAAAACACCGTATATTCGTTTGCAAAGCTGTTATTCAAGGTTTTTTAAAATTTTATTTGCTCTGGCAAACTCCCCCTAATTGCCCAGTGAGCAGTTAAGAGTCAACCACATAGTAGGGCTAGATCACATGCAGGCAATATTGGGCAAGAACAGAAGATTTATTTTCTCAAAGGACATTAGTGAGCCAGATGAGTTTTTACGACAATCAACAAAGGGTTACATTAGCCTAGCATTTTGTTCCTGAGCTTTGCTGTCTTCAGAATATGTTGGTCTAAGAAATGATACTGAAAACATTGTATGAACTTCCAAGCAAGCTAATTTCCTCACTTACACACTCTATGTAGGTTAAAATTTGTCATAATTATCATAGTACTTTTCTGACAAGTTCCATCTCTTTCTTCTGTTATATCCCATGCTTCAATTTGGATACTGTGAAGAAAGCCTATACATTTGTCCCACAAGTGACTTCATGCATTATCATTTCTCATCTTAGAATCACAGAATCCCTATAGTGCAGAAAGAGGCCATTCAGTCGAGGAAGCCTGCACTGATGCTCTGAAAACCACCCCCACCTGATTCCCATAATCCCTTATTTCCCCATGGTTAATCCACCTAACCTGCATATCCCTGGACACTATGGGTAATGTAGCATTGCCGATCCATTTAACCTGCACATTTTGGGAGGAAACCAGAGAACTTGGCTGAAGCTCATGCAGACATGGGGAGAACATGTAAATTACACACAGTCACCCAAAACTGGAATTCAAACTGGGTCCCTGGTGCTGTGATGCAGCAGTGCTAACCACTGTGCCAAACGTAAATTTATATCAACTCTCTCACTTGTTTTAGCACCATGATACATTTACAGCACATTCCCACCACCCTTTCCTCCCCTCTGTCCTTCCTAAATGTCATGTATCGTTCAATATTCAAGTTCCAACCTACATCATTGTGCAGTCCTTTTCTTGTAAAGGCTGTCAGATTATACTTATTTGTTTCTATTTGTATTATCAGTTCATCTGGATTATTTCAACATTTAGATAAGAACAACATAATTGTAACCTCTAGCCTTTTCTGTTGATTTACTATTAGATTTGTCCTCTCTGTCTCTTCCCATTTAACCTTGTCCATACAAATACATTCCTCTCTTCTCTTTTGTCCACTTATTTATTTATCAATTCTTTTCTAATGTGATCTTTTGCTACCATGATTTCATTGAAAACACTTTCTACTTCCCTAGTTATGCAGTTTGCCAAAACATTGGCCCCCATCACAGTTCAGGTGTAAACCATCCCAATGATACAAATCCTATTTTCCCCAGTACTCATGCCAGTGCTCTGCAAACTCACTTCTCCCTCATCAATTGTTGAATCTTCCATTTGTTTCTTTAATCTTATTTACCTTACTTCAGTTTACATATGGCTCAGGTAATAACCCAAAGATTGTAGTGCTTCTTCATTTGGTATGTAGCTCCTCATACTAACTATGCAAAACCTCTTTGCTTATTCTGCCTATGTCATTGGTACATATATGGATCATGATGCCCACTGTAAGTTCCTCTCCAATTCTTGGCCGATATCTCAAACGCAATGGCACTGAACAGACAACCCAGGCATCACATCTCTCGTCCTTTGCAACTGAGAACTGTGCCCATGCTCCTCACTGTACTGCCCTCCACTCCCACAATGTCTTATTCTCCCCCTCCCCCTCACTTGAATGGTTCCCTATACCATGGCGCCATGAACAGTTAACTCATCCACCCTATCGCTCTCACTATCATCTGAACAAGCTGGAAGAATCTCAAACCTTTTGGATTGTTGAAAAGACTAACACTCCTGCCCTGCCTCTGTGTAAATCTGACAAGTCTGTCCAAAGGGATATGACCTCTTCTTGGAGTAAATTGTCCAGATAATTCTATCCCAGCCTGATAATATAATCATAGAATCCCTACAGGGTGGAAGTAGGCCATTTGGCCCCTCAAGCTCATACCTACCCTTCAAACATTCCACCCAGACCCACACTATACCTGTAACCCTGCATTTCCCTTAGTGAATCTACCTAGCCAGCACATCCCTGGACATAACGGATAATTTAGCATGGCCAATCCATCTAACCTGATGTCATAGAATCATAGAGATGGTCATAATGTTTGTCGTTCAGTCTCCAGCTCGTAAATTTCGAGCTAAAGACACGAGCTGGACACGCGAATCTATGTCTTTCTTTCTTTCAACTGTTTTCCTCCTGCCAGCCTACTAACTTAACTGGTCCATTTAGATAAGAGATTTGTACATGCCTGAATACTTGCACAAGCAGAGCTTTACCTAATCGTTAGAAATTTTAATATTCTGAGCACTAGAATCGGAGAACACCTCTCTCCAGACATTAATTTAAGACCATTTAGGTTTACAGTATGTTTCAGAGTTCAACAGAGTGGCACAGCATTGGATTTATATTCCAGCATGGAATATCAATTTCATTTAGCTGTGTGAAATTATTCTCTCAAGGGAGTCTTACTCTGCTTCACTCTGGAGGCAGTCACAACCCTGAATCAGGATTTAAACCAGCCATTTTGCAATAGTGTGAAGTGAAAATTGCTTTTGTGCCAGCATGAAGCTAAGAAGTGTTAAACGCATGCTTAATTTTGTCATTTACCAAGCTCTTGAAAAATTCTTCAGTGTTCTGCTATACAGTTATGTATGTGTCATGGAAAGAAGAAAAAGCACAATGATCTATTAAAACCCATGCAGATTAGAATTTTGAAAGCTGAGGAAAGCACTTGATGCAGCATCTCTCTCCACTCTCTCTCTCTCTCTCTGATGGGTTATAAATCAATAACCTTTCAAGAACTGTTGGACTTGTGGGCAGGGGGATAGAAAATCCATAATGCAGAACAAGAGTATTACGCACTGTCAAAACCAATAAAGCATCCATGTGCCTCCCACTAGCAGCAGATTTACAAGCTGAGGCGGTGAAACAGCAGAGAACGACAGGGTTAGTAGTTCACAAGCATTTTAAATTTTCTGGGCCCTTTAAATGGAAAGTTAAATCCTATTGACATTTTCTTCGGTTATGGGCACAAAGTAACAGTGTTGCAATAGAAGGAATGAGTGGAATCCCGAATCGCTGTCAGGCGAAATGCGAAAATGTTGGCAGAAGCCAAATGAAGATTTAGAGGAGGTGACTACTGGGGCGTCCTCTTTGAACCCCAATTTAAGACAGCGTGCGGCTTCTAAGTCTGAAGAGGCAATGGGACGTCACTCGGTTTGCACTGAGAAGGTGGTGACCACATCGTTAAAGGTGGGTGCTGTGGAAGTATGTTGGAAGCATGGATTCCTGGTCATCAACCATAAGTGGGGCATATAAGGAGAGTTACAACATGTAGCTGTTGGACAGGAATGAGGAAGCAGCATCAAATATTCCTTCCCACACACTGTTAGAATTGTTGGGCAATGCTGCACTTGCTGTTTATGTGCACAGTGCCATTTCCATTGGTGGGGGGTGGGGGGGTGCAGTGAAGCGGTGAGGTGCAAGGTTAATGGACTGAGGGGGATGGGGTTTGCGGATTAATGGACTGAGGGTGATGGGGTGGAAGGTTATTGGACTGAGGCTGATGGTGGGATGCGAGTTAATGGACTGAGGGGGATGAGTGAGTGCAGATTAATGGACTGAGGGGGAATGGAGGTGTGCACGTTAATGG
>NC_057714.1:92831933-92837489 GCF_004010195.1 Chiloscyllium plagiosum | reverse complement strand
GGGTTGGGGAGTATAGGTTAATGGGCTGAGGAGAATGGGGTGCAAGTTAATGTTCTGAGAGGAAGGAGTCGGTAGCACACTAGCAGGCTGAGGGGAATGGTGAAGTGTAGGTTATGGGCTTCATGCTACCGCTGGTCGGGTATCAAGATCCGCCATCACCCTGCCTCCTGGAGGTTCTTGTGAGGCAGGAAGGTGTCATTGAGGTTGTCTGACAGGATTCCCCTGGAATTTTCAGGTACTCCCAGATCCCCACATACCTCTCTGCGTCCTTGAAAGTTCTGTCCTATTGAATCAGACAGCACTTAAATTAGTCAAGCCTGGAGATGATAAATGCCTGAATGATGGTTTCAGTAGCAAATGGGCCAAGGCAGATTTGGAGGAGAGCACTGTAATAGAGGCGGAAGGATAAGATATGGAATTAGATACCATTAACCAAATAACGAGTTATACAAGTGCTGTGGCTATGAGGGTAGGTCAGAGGTGAGGAATCCTACAGCAATTATCTCATCTCCTGACTCCCTTTGGTCCACTGCAAAGCACAAATCAGTGCTTCTCACTTGGTCTCTTTATTTGGATACTCACAGTATTTCTGCCTTGCCTTGCTTTTTTCCGCTTTTCCCCCTTGGTTAGAACTTAAAGTCTTATTATCTCACCTCACCATTTAGCACAGACATAAAGCAAAGGAGCTTGTCATGGCTGTGATTAATCAAGGAGAGAACATGTTGCTGTATGGCACTGTGTGCTCTATTAGTATCACACCTACATCATGTACCAGGAGCCTATACGGCAAACCCACCATATGTGCTTCACAAAATGGCCATCTCTCAAAGTCTAAGGGGTGGAATGTTCGATCAAGTCAACGCCAACAGCCTTCAGTCATGGCTCCCAACATAGTTAGTCAAAGGCAGCATCTGATTTCAGTTTAGGAGCTTGGGCATGGTCAAGTGGCCACTTGGGTCAGTCGCGCTCAGCAGGGAAGCTAATATCATTACAGTCTGAGGAGTGGGCCACTGTTGGCCTGCAGATCCAGTGCAGCGAGTGCAGGGAGTCACAGTAAGTCAGTCAGGGAGCTGCACAGAGATCAGTCAGGGGCCTGGTCCACTTATCAGCCTGGGCTGTCTGTCTAAGTCAGTCAGTGGATGAGCTACAGCCTGGCCTCGGTGTCAGCTAATTGAAAGACAAGAGGAATTTTAAAAAGCCACAGATGTGGAACGGAAGGTGGGGACATCCGTTTTCAGGATTGGATGGAAAGTGCTGGAATAGAGAGGGGACAATAATTGTGAAAGGCATCATCTCAATATATATTGGGGGGAAGACAGTAGTGTATTGGAGTACATGGGTTAGCGTGGAAGAGGAGCTGTCAATGGTCACTATCACTCTGGCCTTAGTGGGGATTAGAGCAGCATGAGGAGCATAGCTAAGCTGTAGGGCCAGGGCTCAGGGGGTCATGCTGGCAGATAAAGTTGTAATTCCAAGAAGTGTGTGGAAATTCTCAGTACTGTTGGGCTGAACAGTAAGTGCCAGGCAGAAAGGAATATGAAGGGTCAGGGGACCCTTGTTTAGGTTGAGCCTGTGACGTGCCTTCCATACACATGTGAATTGGAAAACAGAAAATAGTTGCAGCCACACAAGAGTGGATGAAGTCAGTGTTTATTTTCTTTGTGAACTCCTTGTCACTATTTATGAGTAATGTGAGGCCCTTCAAGGGCAAATGCATTAATCAGGCCCTTCTGCAGTACAGATTGAAGTGTTCACTGTATCCTGTATGGGAAATGCATGCAGTGTCCAACTGTGTTGGAACAAAATGCTGGTTACAAGCAATCTTGATCATGTAACTGTCAATTACAGCTTACAGGAGCAGAAGTAATCACAGACAGTCCACAACTCACAATGACAATCTAAAATTTCATCGGCTGCACAGTAGCACGGAACTGATATCTTTTCAGCTTGAATAAACATTATCCTCTATGTAATGCTAGCTTTCTTGGGTGATGCGGAGTTGGGTCTGGGAGAAAGGGAATCTGTAATGATATAGCACTTACAACCTCTGACAGTGTTTGCAGTTGTGCTGACATTATATATTATATCATATCATATTATATCATAACACAGTTAGTTCTATTCATAGAAAACTTTGCACTTCCATCAATGTACAAGTCATCAGTGACCAACAGTATCACATCTTAGACACCCGCACCAGGGTACCCTGAGAGCTGCCACAATGCCTTTATCCCTGAGACTTTCCATCTTCATTCTTTATTTCAAGATACCCCATAAGGATAGTTACTGGGAGACCAGGACTACCCTCTGCAACAACTGATGTCTCCATAATGCAACCCCCGACTGAGGCCAAATGTACATTGGCTACCATTCTTCAATCAGGGCCAACATGGAGCAAACAATAGGTCAGCTGAAAATGCATTTGCAGTGCTTGGATCTGATTGGCCGGGTGTGCAATATACTCCAGAAAGTGCAGCATCATTCTAGCATGGTGTGTTCTGCACAGGGCATGGGAGAGACTCTGAATAGCTGGGAGAGCAGCAGCAGTCCTTTGAGGAGGAAAGTGAGGACACCGAGTAAGAAGAACTTCACCTTCAGGATCATAGAGCACTGCACAATGGACACCCACTTCCACTAGATCACTCATTGACTGTAAATTTATTGTTTCTCAAAAGGCAAGCGATATCTGCCTGTTCCCAGAAAAAAATGCAGCTTTTTCTTTTTCATTGTCTTTTGCTACTACTGAATATTTTTAAATTTCTGTCCGTTCAGGGTATGTGGCCTTTGCTGGTTGGGCCAACATTTATTACCCATCTGTTGTTGCCCAGAGGGTATTTAAGAGTCAAACACCTTGCTGTGGTTCTGGGGTCACATGTTGGCCAGACCAGATGAGAATAGCAAATTTCTTTTCCTACAGGAAATCAGGGAATCAGATGGGTTTTCCAACAATCAGCTGACATGCTTGCCACTGGGACAGTGTTTTTATTCAAGATTTTTAAAAATTGAATTCAAATCCATGGGATTCAAACTCATATTCTCAGACTCCTGCTTTTTTGGGGGGGCGGGGGGAGCGGGGGAGAGGTGAGCTGGATTACTAATCCAGTGACAGATTGGCCAATATTTTTAACCATCTTTAAGCTTTCCAAGATAAAGATAGAAATTGCTGGAAAAGCTCAGCAGGTCTGACAGCATCTATGAAGAGAGATCAGAGTTAGCATTTCAGGTTGAGTGACCCTTCCTCAGAATGGATTCTGGAACATTAATTCTGATTTCTCTCCACAGATGCTGCCAGACCTGCTGAGCATGTCCAGCAATTTCAGTTTTTGTCTCTGATTTATAGCATCCACAGTTCTTTCAGCTTTCATTTGAGATTTCCAATATGTGATAATCCCACATTGAACAATAAGATGTGAAGCTACATTGGGAATAAGAGAAAGAGTAGCTTCTCTGACACAAGGATCTAAGGTTGAATACTGCTAAGGACAAGTAAGCAATCTAGGTCAGTTCTTAAATAGTAATACATTTATGAATGTGCTCTGGTAGGCAAAATGAACAATCCGCTGTGCCAGCTATGTTCTTTCAGAATGGACTCACAAACTCTTAGCATTCATCTGTACCTGTGTTTTGGTTTTTGCACTGTTTACCTATTATTTACTTATCTATGATATTTAACTGTGTGATCTGCCTGTATTGCTCACAAGACAACGTTTTTCGCTGTGCCTCGTCCATATGACAATAAATTTAATTCAATTCAATTCAGAAGTGTTCCTTTTCTCATTTCCCTCGTCCGACATGCTGTGTGAAGGACAGCTGCTGGCTGGGAGCATGTGATTTGGTGTACGACTGGGCTTTTACAATAGCACTAGCTTTGGCAGTCTCAGGAGATCTCTCCAGTGGCGACTACTGCCTTGACTGCTGTGATCCAGGTGCCACAGAGGCAGGTCACATTGCTGATGAGATGAGCTGTAGAAGATAACGTGAGAACACCTGCAAGAGAGAGAGAGAGAGAGAGAGAGAGAAAACCCTTGAAGAAACTAACCAAGATGACACCTCACCAATTTCTGGTAAAATTCAGCCCTCAGGCTTCTAAGAGCTGAAATTGAGGAAAACAAAATATAAAGAAATAAAATAAAGCAATCACAGTATCTCAAAATTTATTTCTTCCTCTATGAGTAATACTGACTCAAAATTCTAATCCCAGTCAGCTATTGGTTTAAAATTTCTGACTCAATGAGCCTTCCTGGAGACCAAGTCAGGTTAAACTGATGTTTTATTTTGAACTTTGATGAAGTTTCACCTACATCTGTGTGATTTATGAGGATCATCTTTATTTACAGCAGATATTCCATATTGTGCTGTATAGTCAGCAGCAGTCTGTCTCAGTCAATGGTTAAACGTTTGTGTATTATTTCTTGGATGCTGTCCAAAATCAGTCAGCAGTTGTGTCGTTCTGGCTGTTGGAAAACTGAACATCTGCTCCACATATTTCAGTTACAGCTCAATGTAGCTCATTCCTGAAAGAATTGGTTGAGGAGTCTGTTGACATAGCAGTTACTCAGGATGCCAGTCTGGAGTACTGGAAATGACATTAGTTGGGATTCCCAGCAGAGATCTTCATTGACAGGCTCTCAAAGACAAAAAGCAGCAGTTACTTATTCAGCCTTAATAAGCCATTATCTTATACAATCTATGCGGCCCAGCAACCCAATGCAAAGTGCAACAACCCCTTCTCTGTTTAAAGCAATGATTTGAAGGCTCTCACAGCCAATTCTTGTTTTGTAGCATTTGAAATTTCTTGGCAACTTGAATTGCACGCGATATCATGTTAGAATGCCGACCATCAATTTTCAATCCTGACTCCTTGATTGCAGTTTCTCTCCATCAGTTTCAGATAATGCATTTAGTCCCGATGCATTATAAAAATATTTTCTTTCCTGTCTTCATCCAAAGGAGCATTTAGAACATAAGATTATAAGAGATCTCAAGAACAATGAAAGTCCATTTACTTCTCATCCCTCCAGCACATTTTATCGTCTTTCACAACTTACTGTACTTTGAACGATTTTTTAGCATTTGTTGCATATTTCATTGTGGTGCAGGAAATAATACTATTTTGAACTTACAACGCAGAAATAGGCCATTGTTATGTCTGTGCCAAGAGTGTGGTGCTGGAAAAGCACAACAGGTCAGGCAGCACCCAAGGAGCAGGAGAATCGACGTTTTGGGCATGAGCCCTTCTTCAGGAATGAGGAGAGTGTGCCAAGCAGGATAAGAAAAAAGGTAGGGAGGAGGGGCTTGGGGCAGGGGCATTGGAAATGCGATAGGTGGAAGGAGGTTAAGGTAAGGGTGATAGGTCGGAGTGGGGGTGGGTGCAGAGAGGTCAGGAAGAAGGTTGCAGGTTAGGAAGGCGGTGCTGAGTTCGGGGGTTGGGACTGAGACAAGGTGGGGGGAGGGGAAATGAGGAAACTGGTGAAATCCGAGTTCATCCCTTGTGGTTGGAGGGGTCCTAGGCGGAAGATGAGGCGCTCTTCCTCCAACCGTCGTATTGTTGTGGTC
>NC_057714.1:92816241-92831776 GCF_004010195.1 Chiloscyllium plagiosum | reverse complement strand
CTCTGCCCCCACCCCCACTCTGGCCTATCACCCTCACCTTAACCTCCTTCGACCTATCGCATTTCCAACGCCCCTCCCCCAAGCCGCAGCTCCCTACCTTTTATCTTAGCCTGCTTGGCACACTCTCCTCATTCCTGAAGAAGGGCTCATGCTCGATTCTTCTGCTCCTTGGATGCTGCCTGACCCGCTGCGCTTTTCCAGCAACACATTTTCAGCTCTGATCTCCAGCATCTGCAGTCCTCACTTTCTCCTAGAAGCATTTGTCTTGAGTCAGCAGTGTCACTGGGAGCATGACCACTTCTGAGTCTAGAACAGGTCTCTAAGGAAAAAGTTCAGTGATGCAGTCTGGGGGTGGCACTGGGACCAGAGTGGCATCATTTGGTAAAAGAGGCCTTGGTCCTGGGGTGGGGGGTGTGGGGGCTGGGAGAACGTGCAGTTGACCTATCAAGAGCCTGGATGGTACAAGATGTGGCATGCCATCCAAAGAGACCTAGGGCAATCACCAGATCTCCAGCTGTCATTTCCAAAAAGGATGTATACATATACACAAACATGTACACACACACACACATGCACACGCACACACATGCACACGCACACACATGCACATCCAGCTGTGGAGGTTTTCTATAAGCAAGCCTTGCCTTTATGATTCAGGAGTTTCCCTCAATTATCTAAAAAAAAAACAATTCTCTGATCCTGCCCAGCACCTCATATGGATCTTAAACTTGGTATACACACAGACATACCATGAGAAGTGAAACATTGATCCTGACCATCAAAAATGCATGAATTTGCAGCCAATGGTTTGCTGTGTTGGTTTGGTGGAAAGAATAAAGAAAGTCACATGCAAACTCTTGCCACAATAGGAGTTTGCATGAGAGAGTGAGAATGAGCAATTCTTTACTCCTCCAATCAAAATATCCAAGCTCAATCTGAACTCTATTCGAATTAATTTACCATTGAAACACCTCCTTGCTAGCATATTAGCATTCTGGCTAACAAGTCATTGTGCTACACTTGCGAATGACTTGCCAGTTCCAAAAGATGATTTCATCTGTCAACTTGCATGTTTTCAATTAAATTGCTGGTCATTGTCAAAAAAATCCTTCTTTTAGCGCAATGGTGTTTTTTGGACCTCTCACATCCTCAGGATATCCCTAACTGCTCCACAGCCAATTAATTGCTGTTGGATTGTAGTCATTGTTGTTCTGGAAGTTAAGTGCAGTTGGCAATTCTGACGTAGCAGAGTGACCTGAACAAAAATGAAGTAAAAAGTGCAGAATTACCTGTGAGACTAAAGCTAACCTAACACACACACATGCATTCACCCTGCATCCCTGTACTGGCTGGTCCACATTTGCTGCCATTAAAGTACTATCTGAATTTTCACATTAATTTCCTTATGTCTATATCTCTCCATTATATCACCCTTCCTTATTTCTGTAATAAACTCCACTCACTCAATTCTGATCCCTTCAGCATTTCTGATTTTAATTGTTCCACCATTGGTGGTTGTATCTTTGGGTGATTAGGCTTAAAACTTCAGAATGTGTGTTTCAAACTTTGAGACATCTTTTTCTTGTATTCCTCCCTTAAGGTGCTGTTTAATCTTAACTGACTATGCTTTTGACCTTCTGCCAAATCTCACTGCATGTGGCTCAACCCTGAAAGTACACTTGCAAGGTGGGAGTGCAGAGTAGAGGAAAATCTAGGCTCCTTAAACTCAACCTGAGAGAAAGAGATTTGGATATTTTCATCTTGCTTCTTGATTCAGGCAGGTGGAGATGAATAGGAGTCAAAGTGAGGGCTGCAGATGCTGGAGATCAGAGCTGAAAATGTAAGGTAGGGAGGAGGGACTGGGGAGGGGCTTTTGAAATGCGATAGGTGGAGGGAGGTCAAGGTGAGGGTGATAGGCCGGAGTGGGGTGGGGGCGGAGAGGTCAGGAAGATGATTGCAGGTTAGGAAGGCGGTGCTGAGTTCGAGGAATAGGAGTCAGGTCTGTCACCCGCATTCCTCCCCCACACTCCAAAAGTGTTAGGAAACAGCCATCACAGCTATTGGTTGCAGAGGTGGGCAGTGAAGTGGAACCAGCTTAGTAATCTAAGAGAATTTCCTAGATGCCAAAAAACAGTAAAACTGAAAACACTCCTTCAGTCCTCAGCCCTCACACAGCATCACCTTCCAGACACTTCCCATATCCTATCCATGTCAACCCATTGCACTTCACTCCCTGTCCATGACCCATGGAACCTTTGCCCTTACAATCTGAATGCTAACTCATTCAACATCTGCATTGGTCAGACCTCAGGACTCATGCTGAGATTAAATAAAGGAAGTTGAAGTGTTTCATGTAGAGTTCTGAAAGCAAATGACACTCATTGATAAAACATCATTCACTACATTTTCCATTCTTTCAACATATAATCCCTTATAAAAGTATACGTTTCATACGTGCTTTATCCCTTATAAAAGCAGTTATCTTATTCAAGTGTTTAATCCCTCATAAAAGAAAAGCATTTATATTCATAGATTTCCATTAAAGACTTCATAACCACTTGGAGCTGTCGATCAAACTCTGAACTGACAGGCACAAGAACTCAATAATAGGAGTAATGGCCTGTTAAGTCTACTCCAGGATTCAACATGATCATGGCTGCCATTAAGTTTCAATTTCATCTATCAGTCTATTCCCCATGCCCTAATTTCTTGATAGAGCAAAATCTGTTTACCCCAGCCTTAACTGTATTTAATAATGGAGCATATACACCCCAGTGGGGGAAAAAATTGTAAAGATACACAACCTTATGAAAGAAGCAATTTCACTTTATCTCAATCCTAAATGATCAGCCTTTTATCCTGAAAATGTCCCCTTTATTTTTGAATCTGCTGATCAGCTGAAACAACCTCCTAGTGGCTAAACTATTGAATGCCTTCATAAGTTTGCAATTTTCAATGACGATAGCCAAATATACTATGTCTCTCATCATAGAATGACCTCTTCATCTCAGGCACTGATTTCAGTGACACAAATATATCTTTCATAAAGGAGAAGACCAAATCTACACAGAGTACTCCAGATGTTGTCTCACCAAGTCCCTGTATTATTGTAACAAGACTACTTGTTCCTGTACTCTAATCCCTTTGCAATCAAGGCTGATGTGCCATTCGGCTTCCTTATTGCTTGTTGTACTTGACTGCTAAGTATCAGTCTCCCTCATATAAGCGCACCCATGCCTCTATGAACACATTTCAAATTTCTCTCCTTTTAACAAATATGCTGCTTTTATTTATTTTAAATGCCAAAATCAATAACTTCATATATCCCTGTACTATGGTCCATTTTTCAGCTTGCTGCCCATTCACTTAACTTATCCAGTCTCTATTTAGCCTCTCTGTGTACCCCATCCATAGTTTCCCTTTTAGTTTTGTATTATCAGCAAACTTACATACATTACTCTACATCGCTTCATCTAGTCATTAATGTAAATTATCTGCCAGAGACCCCAGCGCTGATCCTCACATCACTCCACAGTTCACTGCTTGCCAATTTGATAATGCTTCTTTAATTTCTATGCTTCCTGTTCATTCACCAGACATCTCCACATGCAACTGTATGACCTCAAACTCCATTAGCTCTGATAGAACGTAGAACAGTACAGCACAGAACAGGATCTTTGGCACTTGATGTTGTGCCAGCCTTTTAACCTACTCTAAGATCAGGCTAACCTACAAACCCTTCATTGTATTATTATTTATATGCCTATCCAGGAGTCACTTAAATGTAACCTGATGTATCTGACTCTATTACCATTGCTGGAAGTGCATTCCACAAACCCACCACTCTCTGTGCAAAGAACCAACCTCTGACATCTCCCTTAAACCTTCCTCCAATTACCTTAAAATTATTCCCATGGGAAAATGTCTCTGGCTATCCACTCTATCTATGCCTCTCATCTTGTACACTTCTACCAAGTCACCTCTCATCCTTCTTAGCTCCAATGAGAAAAGCCCTAACTCCCTCAACCTTTCTTCATAAGACATGCCCTCCAGTCCAAATAGCATCCTGGTAAATCTTCTCTGCACCCTCTCTAAAGCTTCCACATCCTTCCTACAATGAGGCGACCAAAACCAAGCACAATATTCTAAGTGTTGTCTAACTAGGGCTCTACAGAGCTGCAGCATAACCTCGTGGCTCATCATTTCAATCCCCCTGCTAATGAAAGCCAACACACCATACTCCTTCTTAACAACCCTATCAACCTGGGTGGCAACTTTGAGGGATCTATAGACATGGACCCCAAGATCCTTTTAACCCTGCATTCTGCATTCAATCTTCCAAAGTGAATCACATCACACTTTTCCAGGTTGAACTCCATCTGACCCTTATCAGCCCAGTTCTGTATCCTGTCAATGTCTCGTTGCAACCTACAACAGCACTCCACACTATCCACAACTCCATCAACTTTTGTGTCATCGGCAAACTTACCAACCCACCCTTCCAATTCCTCATCCAAGTCATTTATAAAAATCACAAAAGGCAGAAGTCCCAGAACCAATCCCTGCGGAACACTACTGGTCACTGAGCTCTAGACTGACTCCTTTCCATCAACCACCACCCTTTGTCTTCTATGGGTCAGCCAATTCTGAATCCAGATTTCCCTGTATCCCATGTCTCCTTAGTTTCTGAATGACCCTACCATGGGGAACCTTATCAAACGCCTTGTTAAAATCCATGTACGCCATATCCACTGCTCTACTTTCATCAATGTGTTTTGTCACATCCTCAAAGAATTCAATCAAGTTTATGAGGCATGACCTGCCCCTCACAAAGCCATGCTGACTATCTCTAATAAAACCACGGCTTTCCAAGTAATCATAAATCCTGTTTCTCCAATAACTTGCCACACTACTGATGTAAAACTGACTTGTCTGTAATTCCCAGGATAAATCCCTATTCCCTTTCTTGAACAAGGGAATAACATTTGCCACCCTCCAATCATCTGGCACTACTCCAGTGGATAGTGAGAACGCAACGATCATTGCCAAAGGTGCAGCAATCTCTTCCCTTGCTTCCTGTAGCAACCTCGGCTTTATACCACCTGGCCCAGTGGATTTATCTATCCTTATGTTTTTCAAAATTTTCAGCACATCATCCTTCCTAGCATCAACTTGTTCTAGCATACTAGTCTGTTCCATGTTGGACTCAGAAATGTCAAGGTCCTGCTTAGTAATGAATACTGAAGCAGAGTATTCATTAAAGACTTCCCCTACTTCCTCCAACTCCAGGCACAAGTTCCTTCCATTATCCCTGATCGATCCTACCTTCACTCTGGCCATCCTCTTGTTCCTCGCATAACTGCAGGACACCTTAGGGTTTTCCTTAATTCTGCCCACTAAAGCTTTTTCATGCCCCCTTCTAGCTCTCCTAAGTCTATTCTGCTGTACCCCTCTAAAGCCCTGTCAGATTCTGCCTCCTCAGCCTTAAGTAAGCTTCCTTCTTCTACTTGACTGTATGTTCTACATCCCTTGTCATCCAAGATTCTTTCAATCTACCATCCCTTCCTTGCCTCATTGGGACAAACCTGTCCAGCACTACCAGCAAGTCCTTCCTAAATAACCTTCACATTTCTGTTGTACAATTCCCTGAGAACATCTGTTCCTAACTTAGGCACCCCAGTTCTTGCCTAATAGCATTGTAATTCCTCCATCCCCAATTAAACACTTTCCCATACTGTCTGCTCCTATCCCTCTCCATGAGTACAGTAAAGGTCATGGAGTTGTGATCACTATCACCAAAATGCTCTCCCCCAAGAGATCTGACACCTGGCATGGTTCATTGCCAATCACCAAATCCAATTTGTCCTCCCATCTCGTTGGCCTGTTGACATATAACATCAGGAACCCTTCCTGGACAAACCAGACAAAAACTGTTCCATCCAAACAATTTGAACTAAGTAGGTTCCAATCAATATTAGAGAAGTTAAAGTCACCCATGACAACAACTCTGTTACTTCTGCACTTTTCTAAAATCTGCCTCCCAATCTGCTCCTCTGTGTCTCTGTTGATATTGGGGGGGGGGAGGGGGGGGGGGGAAGCTGTAGAAAACTCTCAATATAGTTTCTGCTCCTTTCCTGTTTCTGACTTCTACCTATACTGACTCTGGAGACAAACCTCCTCGATGATCTCTCTTTCTGCAGCTGTGATACTATCCCTGATTAGCAATGCCGCTCATGTACCTCTTTTACCTTCCCTCTTATTCCTTTTGAAACATCTAAACCCTGGAACATCTAACAACCATTCTGCCCCTGTGATATCCAAGTCTCCAAAATCACAAAAGGCAGAATTCCCAGAACCAATTCCTGTGGAACACTACTGGTCACTGAGCTCTAGACTGACTCCTTTCCATCAACCAACACCCTCTGTCTTCTATGGGTCAGCCAATTATCTTTTACATTTTTACGTGGCATCTTATCAAATCTTGTTCACAAGGGCAATTAATACCTGACAAACCTATTAAAGGAATTTGAGGAAGTGACAAGCAGAATAGATAAAGGAGAACCTGCAGATGTGATATATTTGGATTTCCAAAAGGCTATAATGACTCTTACCAATTTTTACAGATACACCAGAGAAAGTTTCTTATCTAGATGGATCACAGCGTGGTACAGTAACAGCTCTGCCCAGTACCGTAAGAAATTCAAGAGTTGTGGGCGGCACGGTGGCACAGTGCTTAGCACTGCTGCCTCACAGTGCCAGAGACCCGGGTTCAATTCCCGCCTCAGGCGACTGACTGTGTGGAGTTTGCACGTTCTCCCCGTGTCTGCATGGGTTTCCTCCTGGTGCTCCGGTTTCCTTCCACAGTCCAAAGATGTGCAGGTCAGGTGAATTGGCCATGCTAAATTGCCCGTAGTGTTAGGTAAGGGGTACATGTAGGGGTATGGGTTGCGCTTCGGCGGGGCGGTGTGGACTTGTTGGGCCGAAGGGCCTGTTTCCACACTGTAAGTAATCTAATCTAATCAGCCCAGTCCATCATGAAAACCAGTCTTCCTTCCATGACTCTATCCACACTTACTATTTTCTTGGGAAAGTAGCCAACATAATCAAAGACCCTACCCACCCTGGATATACTCTCTTCCACCCTCTTTTATCACACAGAAGAAACACAAGTTTGAAAACACATAATAACAGATTAAAGGACAACTTCTTTCCTGCTGTTATCAGACTTATGAACGGACCTCACATATAATAGAATTCACCTTTCTCTGCACCTTCTCTGTAGCTGTAACACTATATTCTGCATATTGTTTTATTACCCTAATGTACTTATGTTAGTGTGATTTGTCTGGATACAATGTAAAACAGTATTTTTCACTGTATCATAATACATTTGACAATAATAAATCAAATAAAATCAAAAAGCTAATGGTGTTGGTGGTAGTAAATTAGTATGGACAGGGATTTGGTTAATGATTAGATGACCAGTTGCAATGAGGGAGGTATTTTTCTGTTGGCAATCTGTAACTAGTGGAGTGCCACAGGGATCAGTGCTGGGGTGCAATTATTTATATGTTCATGACTCGGATGATGGAAGTGAATTTACTCTTGCCAAGTTTATGGATTGAACAAAACCAAGTTGGGTGGCAAATGATGAGGATGATAAAAACAGTCTAGGGTCCAATATAGACAGGATACATGGCTGAACAGGATTTGGCAGCTGGAAATTAATGTGGGAAGATGTAAGGTTGTGCACTTTGGCAGGGAGGCAAGAGGAGCTGAACATTATTTAAATTGTGCATGATTGCAGAAAGCTGACGTACAGAGGAATTGGGGCAGAGGTGTGGTTTGCATGAATGGCAAATTTGGCACATCCAAGGTCAGCAGGAAATGCAGAAGGCTGGTGCAAAATTGACCTTAATTTCAAAAGGAATGATGTATTAAAGTAGGAAGGTTTTGTTAAAATATACAAGTCACTAGTCAGACCAAAGCTAAAATACTGGAAACAGGTTTTGGGACCCATATCTAAGAAAATACATACTGGCAATGGATGCAGTCCAGAGAAGGTTCACTCACTGATTCCAGATATGGAGCAATTTTCTTATGAGAAAGATGGAGTAGGCTGAGCCTATGCTCATCGGAACTTAGAAAACGTAGGCCTTATTGAAATACATAACATTCTTAAGGGCATTGACAGGACTGATGCAGATAGGGGTTTCCCCCTGTGAGAGTGTAGGAACAGAGGGAATAATCTGGCAATAAGGTCGCACATTCAAGACATATATATGGAGGATTTCTTTTCAGTCAGAGGGTAATAAGTCTGTGGAATTCTGTACTGGGGAGGGCTGTCGAGGCTGGGCCATTAATTATATTCAGGATTGCTATAGACAGATTTTCTCAATCAGTAAATGGTATCAAGGGTTATGGAGAAAAGACATGAAAGTGGAGTTGAGGATTATCACTTCAATCATGAAGTTAAAAATTACACAACACTAGGTTATAGTCCAACAGGTTTAATTGGAAGCACGAGCTTTCAAAATGCTATCCCTTCATCAGGTGGTTGTGGAGTACACAATTGTAAGAGATACAATTTATAGCAATAAATTCTGTTAAAAATTCTGCTATAAATTCTGTGTCTTACAATTGTGTACTCCACAACTACTTGATGAAGGAGCAGCGCTCCGAAAGCTAGTGCTTCTGATTAAACCTGTTGGACTGTAACCTGGTGTTGTGTGATTTTTAAGATTATTTGCATCTACTGTCTGTTTTCTGTTAACCATACAATCTTTTATCCATTTCACATTGTTATCTCCTCCACCATGGGCTTTTATTTTCTGCACAAAGTTTTGATATAGAATCTTGTCCAAAGCCTTCTAGCAATCAAGGTGCGGTACATCTACCGGTTCCTTTATGTACTTAACACATGTCACTGTCTCAAAACTGTTTATAACTGTTGGACTTAATTTTGGGGAACAGAAGTGTGAGAAGTATCAGAGGGGGTGCATTTCGGTAATAGTGCCGACAATTCTGCAAGGTATGAATACTTTCTGGAAATAGCCAAAATTGGACCTGAAATAAACATTCTGAATTGGGGGAAGGCCAATTTAAATATAAAGTATGAACTGGTCAAAGTGGACTGTGAGCAGCTTCTGGTAGAAAAATCAACACAAGTGTAGTTGGAATCATTTAAAAAAGGGAGAAGTGAGAATACAGGATAAACATGTTCCTGTAAATGTGAAGGGGGAGCCAAGCAAGTCTAGGAAATGTTGAATGTCAAAGTACATACAGGATCGGATAAAGAAAAATAGAAAATCTTGTGGAAGGAGTCAAGGGCTAAAAACAGGAGAAACTGTAGGTAGTCATGATTTGGAGGTGCTAGTGTTGGACTGGAGTGTACAAGTTAAAAATCACACAACACCAGGTTATACCACCAGATGAAGGAGCAGCGCTCTGAAAGCTAATGCTTCCAAATAAACCCGTTGGACTATAACCTGGTGTTGTGTGATTTTTAAAACTGTAGGTAACTCCAGAGGGTTACTTAAAAAAGAAATTAGGAGATTAGAAAGGTTGTATTAAAAACACTAGTGGGTAAAATAAAGGATAATTTAAAGGCATTTGAAAGAATATTAGAAGAAAGAGGATAAACATGAAATAGTGAGGTGCATTCAGAACAAAGGTGGCAATCTGTGTATGGAACTGGAGGACATAGCTGAGGGTTTAAATTGATATTTTCCACCTATATTCATGGTAGAAAAGAATGACGAGGGTGAGGAGGTTCAGGAAGACAACTGTGAAATATTTGAACAAATTAAAATTGAAAGGTGTGGTTATAATCAGTTTTAGCAGGTTTAAAATTGGAAAACTCCCTCAGTCCAAAGGAAATATATCCAAGGCTGCTGAGGGAGGCAGACCAGAAGCTTGCAGAGGGAATTAAGGATTTTAAAACCCTCTCTGGAAATCAGGGAGATGCCTGAGGACTGGAAGCCAGTTTTGAGTGGTAAGGACAAACCAGGGAACAATAGCCCGGCTAGTCTAATATGAGTGGTTGGGAAAACTTTGGAAACAAATATCTGAGGGATAGAATTTTGGGGAGACAAGGAGTAATTAAGGATAACCGTATGCATTTGTCAGAGAAAGATCATGTCTGACAAATTTGAATTTTTTTGAGGAAATTACAAGGTTTATGGATCAAAGTAATGCAGTTGATTTGACCTCAGTAAGGTTTTTGACAAGAAGCTGCATCAGAAACTAGTCAAGAGGATAAGATCGCTTGGCATCCATGTCAAATTGGCAAATTGGATCCAAAAGTAGCTATTGATGGCTGTTTTTGTGGCTCAGATCCTTTGTTCAGTGGCATACTACAAGGTTCGGTGCTGGGTCCCTTGCTGTTTGTAGTGTACATTAATGATTTGGTCATAGTTAAAAGAGGTTTTATCACCAAGTTCACAGATTACATTAAAATTAGTGGTATGATAAACAGTGAGGAAGAAAGTTTTAAACTGCAGGGAGATAGAAATAAGCTGGCAAGATGGGCAGAGCAATAGCAAATGTAGTTTATCTTGAAAAGTGTGAAACAATGTATTTTGGGAGGACGAACAATTTAAGGGAGTACATGTTGAATGGATCGTTCAATACAGAAGATCACAGGGATCTTGCTGTTCATGTCCATAGATTCTTGAAGTTAGCAGTACAAATGGATAAGGTCGTTAAGAAGGTGAGGCATTGAATGCAAGAACAAGGAGGCTATGGTAGAGCTGTATATAATGTTACTTAGGGCACTGCTACAGTACTATGTGCAAATCTGGTCACCACACCATAGGAGGAATGTAATTTCACTGGAGAGGATGCAGCTGAGATTGACCAGGATGTTACCTGGGCTGGAGCATGTCAGCTATGAAGAGAAACGAGATAGGCTGCAATTATTTTCCCCAGAACAGCGAATGCAGAGGGGGCATTGGATTGAAATTAATCAAACTTAGATAGGCATAGATAGGGTCAATAGGAATAAATTATTCCCCTTATTAGAGGAGCCAATGGCCAAGGGGCATAGTTCTAAGGCAGGAAGTTTAGAAGGGACTTAAGGAGAATTTCTTTCCACTGACAGTAAGGTAGGTATGTAGAAGTCATTGCCTGAATTAGAAGCAGAAACCATTACAACATGTAAGAAGTTTTCAGATGAACAATTGAAATGCAATAGCATGCAAGATTGTGGGCCAAGTGCTTGGATCAGTGTAAGTAAGTGCTTGGATTAGTGTAGGTAAGTGCTTGGATTAGTGTAGGTAAGATTAGCATGGACACAATGGGCCAAAAGTCCTCTTTCTATGCTGTAATACTCTATCACTGTAACTCCAATAGATTAGTCAAACATGATTTCCCTTTCACAAAACCATGTTGATTCTACCTGATTACTACGAACTTGTCCACATTTTCCTTATGATAGATCTTAAGCTAACTGGCATGTCGTTTCCAGCCTCCTATCTGTCCCTCTTTTTGAATAAAGGAGAAACATTCTCTATCTTCTGATCTCAAGGGATTTTTGGAAAATTAAAACCAATGCATCATGGATCTCACTGGCCAAATTTGAGCCTGAGATGAAGAGTTCCAGGACCTGAACACTTGTCAGAGCTCTACCAATGTACTCTGTGCCATTTCTCTGGTGATCATGACCTTACATATTGAGGTGAAAAGAAAAACTAATATTTAGACTTGATTAATGTTGATGCCTTGACTTTGGAAGCTGCCCATTCATGACTTTATTGTTCATGAGTTTCCAGATCATTGATACAGTCAAGCAATTGGCCAACAATGTACCTTTTTTCACTTCTGGTGCCACAAGTCTGATCACTTCCAATCATTCATATGCAATTCTGGCCTTTCTTTCTATGTAATTATAATTATATAGAAAGAGACGTTTAGTTATAATTAAATGAAGAAAAATATTGCTGAATTTGAAAAACAAAAGCTCAAAGTATGTCATCTGTAATGTAAGAAGTCAAGACTATCAGCTGAACCTTTAAAACAGATGCATTTTCTTTGTAACAGGGAACTTGACATTCTTTTTCATCAATGCATTTAAAGGGAAACTGTTAAGCTCACAATAAAAATCAGATTGAAAGTAACAGTGACAGGTTTATATGAATAAGGTTGGGAGGAAGCTTGTGTGGAACATTATAACCAACCAAATAACTTATGTCTGTGTGTCCCACTTTGAGTGCTGCTTTTAGAGAATATAGTGGTACTGCCAGGGCCTAGCTTGTGACCTAAGGGTAAGGGTTCAAATCTCACCATGTCAGCTGATGGGATTTCAGCTTTAACCATTTTCCTTGATTCTCAGGCCAGTAACTTACAGCTTCAAGTTCATTCTCACTCAGCACCTTCATTGTTGCATTTTCTTGTTGTTAGCAATGTTTTTATTACAAGGATTCCAGAACAAGAAGTTGAACATTTCTGACATAGCTGGGAAAGAGTTTTCTCACTCAAAGAGTCCTGAATCTGTGGAATATTTTACCACCGAGGGCTTTCGAGTCATTAAGTACCTTCAAGGCTGAGGTAGATTTTTAAAAAATGTCTATGGCAATCAAGGGCACTGGGAAAAGGTAGGAAAATGGATTTGAGGATTATCGGATCAGCTGTGATCTCATCATTTGGCAGAATGAACTCAACGGGCACTCCTGCTCCTCTGTTTAATGGTCTTTATGTTCTATGTAGTTTTATCTTTCCTATTATCACTGCTTGAACATTAAAGGCTTCTAAATTCTATAAATGACATGAAGGAGGGTACCAATGGCTCAGGATCTATTTCCAGTTGTCATACGCTTTTTTTTAACAACATAATATGCACTTCAATCATTTCCAGCTAAATCTTGTACAATACAAAGCGAACCTTGACTCAGAGCTGGATTTTAAACAAATTGTTTCCTCCACTGCAGGGTTATATAAATATTGAAACCTTAGAAGGACTTTGAACTGAGCCTATATTATGCTATGCCAGAATGACATACAGAAAATTGTCACTGTTTTGAATGAGCTTGTTTCTTTTTGTGAATGTATAATCTAATGGCTTTGCCAATGCATGTGTAAAAGGGAGTTTAGATCTCATAGAGTCACAGAGTCATAGAGATGTACAGCACAGAAACAGACCCTTCAGTCCAACTCGTCCATGCTGACCAGACATCGCAACCCAATCCAGTCCCACCTGCCAGCACCCAGCCCATATCCCTCCAAACCCTTCCTATTCATATACCCAACCAAATGCATCTTAAATGTTGCAATTGTACCAGCCTCCACCACTTCCTCTGGCAGCTCATTTCATACACATACCACACTCTTTGTGAAAAAATTGGCCCTTAGGTCTCTTTTATATCTTTCCCCTCTCACCCTAAACCTATGCCCTCCAGCTCTGGACTCCTCAACCCCAGGGAAGAGACTTTGTCTATTTACCCTATCCATACCCCTCATGACTTTGTAAACCTCTATAAGGTCACCCCTCAGCCTCTGATGCTCCAGGGAAAATACCCCCAGCCTCATAGAGATGTACAACATGGAAACAGACCCTTCAGTCCAACCTGTCCATGCCGACCAGATATCCCAACACAATCTAGTCCTACCTGCCAGCGCCCAGCCCATATCCCTCCAAACCCTTCCAACTCATATACCCATCCAAAAGCCTCTTAAATGTTGCAATCGTACCAGCCACCACACCACTTCCTCTGGCAGCACATTCCATACCTGTAACAGCCTCTGTGTGGACAAGTTACCCCTTAGGTCTCTTTTATATCTTTCCCCTCTCATCCTAAGCCTATGCCCTCGAGTTCTAGACTCCTTGGCTCCAGAGAAAAGACTTTGCCTATTTACCCTATCCATGCCCCTCATAATTTTGTAAACCTCTATAAAGTCATCCTTCAGCCTCCGACGCTCCAGGAAAAGCAGCCCCAGCCTGTTCAGCCTCTCCGTATAGCTCAAATCCTCCAACCCTGGCAACATCCTTGTAAATCTTTGCTGAATCCTTTCAAGTTTCACAACATCTTTCCGATAGGAAGGAGACCAGAATTTCATGCAAAATTCCAACAGTGGCCTAACCAATGTCCTGTACAGCCGCAACATGACCTCCCAACTCCTGTACTCAATACTCTGACCAATAAAGGAAAGCATACCAAACGCCTTCTTCATTATCCTATCTACCTGCGACTCCACTTTCAAGGAGCTATGAACTTGCACTCCAAGGTCTCTTTGTTCAGCAACACTCACTAGGACCTTACCATTAAGTGTATAAGTCCTGCTAAGATTTGCTTCCCAAAATGCAGCACCTTGCATTTATTTGAATTTAACTCCATCTGCCATTTCTTAGCCCATTGGCCCATCTGGTCCAGATTCTATTGTAATCTGAGGTAATTCTCTTCGCTGTCCACTACACCTCCATTTTTGGTGTCATCTGCAAACTTATTAACTGTACCTCTTATGCTCGTATCCAAATCATTTATGTAAATGATAAAAAGTGAAGGACCCAACTACGATCCTTGTGGCAATCCACTGGTCACAGAACTCCAGTCTGAAAAACAATCCTCCACCACCACCCTCTGTCTTCTACCTTTGAGCCAGTTCTGTATCCAAATGGCTAGTTCTCCCTGTAGTCCGTGAGATCTAACCTTGCTAATTAGTCTCCCATGGGGAACCCTGTCAAACGCCTTACTGAAGTCCATATTGATTGCACCTACTGCTCTGCCCTCATCAATCCTCTTTGTTACTTCTTCAAAAAACTCAAGTTTGTGAGACATGATTTCCCACACACAAAGCTATGCTGATTCTCCCTAATCAGTCCTTGCCTTTCCAAATACATGTACATCCTGTCCCTCAGGATTCCCTTTAACATCTTTCCCACCAGCGACATCAGGCTCACGGGACTCCCAGGTCATTTCCTAATCTCAGGGAGTCCCTCTCCCAATGCAACTCCCAGGTCATTTCCTAATCTCAGGGAGTCCCTCTCCCACTGCAACTCCCAGGTCATTTCCTCTGCCCTGAAGCTCTTCAACCATGTCCTGAAACAAAGTCGCTATCACAGCCACATTTGCTTCCTCAGTGCCTGCCTCCGTAACCAACTCATCCCACACGGACTCCGGACCACCTTTAAACCAGCAGAGTTCGGACCCGAACAGGACAAACAGTACAGACTACAGATTCAAAAACACCAGCAACGGTTCTCCTTCAAGATCCTCCGCTCCACGCTTGCAGCAATGCGCCGGCACCTAACCTCTCTACAGTCAGCCCTGCCTCAGCCGAGGGCCACACTCTCTCAGAATTGCAAAGGACCCACTCTGTACTAAATCCTCAGGAGAATCCATGCTCTCAACAAACAGTATTTCAATTCCATCTCAAACATCAAAAACTAAGTACAACAAACTTTTATCTACCCACCCCCATAACCAGTGCTCCTCAAACATTCCAGAAGATTCCCCTGGCCTCGGAAACACCATCAGCCATGCGGCTGATGCAGCTACCACCCCACGCTGACTAATGATGTCACTTCCGCCCCCATCATGGC
>NC_057714.1:92765205-92812462 GCF_004010195.1 Chiloscyllium plagiosum | reverse complement strand
TTATCAAAAATGCCACTCCCCCTCTTCTCTTGCCTCCCTTTCTATCCTTCCTGTAGCATTTGTATCCTGGAACATTAAGCTGCCAGTCCTGCCCATCCCTGAGCCATATTTCTGTAATTGCTATGATATCCCAGTCCGATGTTCCTCACCATGCCCTGAATTCATCTGCCTTCCCTGTTAGGCCCCTTGCATTGAAATTAATGCAGCTTAATCTGTTAGTCATACCTTGTCCCTGCCTGGCCTGACTATTTGACTATTTCTTTTCTCAACTGTACCAATCTCAGATTGATATCTTTCCTCACTATCTCCCTGGGTCCCACCACCCCACCTTATAGTTTAAATTCTCCCGAGCAGCTCTAGCAAAGCTCTCTGCCAGTATATTAGTCCCCTTCCAATTTAGGTGCAATCCGTCCTTCTTGGACAGGTCACTTCTACCCCAAAAGAGATTCCAATAATCCAAAAATGTGAATCCTTCTCCCATACACCAGCTCCTCAGCCATGCATTCATCTGCTCTATCCTCCTATTCCTACCCTCATTAGCTCATAGCACTGGGACTAATCCAAATATTACTACCCTTGAGGACCTCATTTTTGAATTTCTGCCTAACCCTCTGTAATCTCCTTTCAGAATCTCAACCTTTTCCCTTCCTATGTCATTGTTCTCAACTGGCCCCTCTCCCCCATGAGAACATTCTGCACCGTCTCTGAGCCATCCTTGATCCTGGCACCAGGGAAGCAACACACCATTCTGCTTTTTCACTGTTGGCCACAGAAACGTCTGTCTGTACCTCGGACTAGAGAATCCCCTAACACAATTGATCTCTTGGAAGCCAACGTATCCCTCGTTGCATTAAAGCCAGTCTCAATAGCAGAAACTTGGCTGTCGTGCTACGTTTCCCTGAGAATCCATCACCCCCTACATTTTCCAAAACAGCATACCTGTTTGAAATGGATAAAACCACAAAAGATTCCTGCACTAGCTGCCTATCTCTCTTACCCTTTCTGGAGTTAACCCTTCTATGTGACTTTATCTGAGACTTCCCCCCTTCCTATAACTGCTATCCATCACATACTATTACTGTTGCAAATTCCTCATCGCTTCTAACTGTCTCTCCAACCAATCAATTCGATCTAATAAGATTTGCAGCCAACAGCATTTATGGCAGATATAATCTGCAGTAACCCTTAAACTCTCTTTAAACTCCCACATCTGACAAGAAGTACATATCACTGCAAAGGCCATTTTTGCTCCTTCACAATCTACAGACCCAGAAAATAACACCGTCTTATTCCTCTACAAACACTGCCCCAGGTTAAATTAATAGTTATGGCTTATATTTTAAGTTTAATCAAGAGACATATCTCTAAAAACATATAATCAAGAAAGAACCCACTCTACTCACTACTACAGATTCTCTGTAGGCCAGGCCACACTTAAAAAACAATGATTAACTTATCTGCTTCTGTGTTGTGAACTTCGGCCAACAGTTCCTCCAAGATAAGCTGTGAATTTCACTGTTTGTTAATTTTCCCAGATGTACTCCAATGTCCAATGATACATGAATTCAAACAGCAAAGGCAGTAATTGTACAGGTTCTCTCTCTCTCTCTCTCCTGCAATGACCTCACCATGAGCTTCCATTTTTTGTTCTTCTCCCTTTTAAAACTGTTGTTGTTTTGACTTTTTGACTTTTTCTATAGGTGATGGAGATATAGAGGAAGGTTTGAGTGGTGAGATGCATTGTATTATGGACCTGTAATAGGAACAGAAAATGATGGAAACATAAGAGAAAATGCAGAATAATTTTAGTGCAAATGTTTTTTTTCAGAGTTGTGAAAGGATAGAAAGGCAGGACCTTCATTATAGGATTGGTCAAAGCCAAGATTTAGGTCAAAAAGGCAATATTTACCTTTGATGTGTCCCATTAAATGGCTCACCCACCTTCTTCTTATTTCATGCTAAATCTATCTCAAGTGGACACCTGCCTTTCTCCTCTGATCCCACCCCACCCCACCTTCATGCCACATTTAACAGAATGTTACATGTGAGAGAAAGGAATCAATGGTTTTGCAGATTATTGAGACATAGTAGAATGGGAGTTATCTCACATGGACTAAAACCACCAACATGGACCTTTGGGGCTGAATGACCTGTTTCCTTGCTGTGAACCCCTTGTGAGATGAAGCTTCTTGAACCTGCCGCTCCAGTGAGAGGTAGAACCAGCAATGCCCAGGGCTGCATTACCTTTGGGCCAAACATGGCTCATGTGTTGCCATCAGCATTGGGCTGAATTAAACCCCCTGGGCATCATTTCAACCCCCAATGTTCAGCCACAATCTGAGAGAATTTACCCACATTCCCGCAGTGATTCAGAAACGCGTATCACCAGCGCATTCCCACTTTGTCAGTGACACCTGAGAACAAATAAAGAGAAAGGAAGTGGGTGGTTAGGCAGATAATAAAAATCTGAGAGGTCCTTTACTTGTCCAGGGGCTTCCAATGGATGATCAACTAGGGTTTTCAAATGTTCCATTTCTCGAATCCGTACCATACCAAACGATGCATTCAGTCATCAGCTCAAGATCAGCATTTGAATTGATTGCTTTGTAGCAACTTCTCTTTCATTTACTGCTAAACAGCTTTTGACTCCACTTCCGCACATCCACATTAGGTGCAGAAAGGATGACAAAAAGAGGCTCTATAAAGGCAATGATGGAGCATGACTCAAAAACAAAGCCACTTTGCTTGTGAGCATGTGTGAGAGAAAATTGACAGGAAGAACATCAAAACCCCACTAATAGCAAATGTTCCTCAAAGGAATCTGTCAAACCTGAACTTCTGGCTTACTTGCCCACCCCATTAGTGGTGTATACAACAGATAAGTAGGACTGTCAGTCTCCAGTCCAACACAAATACATGACTCTAAAATAATTAGAGGAGAAACCTGACTGTTTCTTCACTGGGGAGACTTGGATTTAAGAAAAAAATGTCTGAATTCTTCTTTAAGTGAGCGGGCCAGGTTAAGTGTGTACTCTGTTTCACTGGACACAACTAACAGATTACAGCTGTGGAAAGAGTTGGCAATGTCGGAATATTATCACTGCAAGCAATCCTCATCATTCTTCGAACTTGGGATAATGCAACTGGAAGATGTTCAACAGATGAGTGTTTGAGTTGGTTGCCAAAAAGTACACAAAACAAAATAACTGAAGCATGGGACCCAAATTGATTTTCATTTTGAAACAGGGTGTAAACAATTGCCTCAAGGTGCGAGTATAATGGACTAAGCTTTATAAACCAGGTATTGTGAAAATGCAGCAGTTCTTTGGAAAGCACAATGGAAAGTAGGAAGTAATGTAAGAACAAATGAATTGCATATATTTAACACTTCACAACTCAGATGTTCCAACACCCTTTAAACTAATTGAGTAATTTTGAAGTGCAGTCACAAATGTAAGAAATCGAGTGGACAATTATTGTGTTAATTGCACAAACTTCAATGTGATAATCCAATAGTGGTTAGAAATTCACTGACTTACCACTGCTCAATGTCTACCTCTTCTCAGAACACATTATGATAATGCAGTCCATTCTTGGGCCAGAGTCATGATGAGGCAGACAATCAGCTTGCTGAAGATAAGGTTCTGCTGACTCAACCGGTCTGAAAGGGGCCTAGCAATACTCTGGATAGAGTTGTATAATCCTAACATGCTGTGCTCTAGACAACTGGTACAGGGAACAGGCAGACAGGGAACGTGATGGATGCTGACAACTTGGGAGAGTGGGAACAGTCTTCTAAGGAGGAGAATGAAGTCATTGAACAAAAGGATCATTGCTTTCTGTATGATAGAGTGCTGCAGCATTGGGTGCCTGGCTTGAACTCAGACAGGGAATATTAATCTAAAACAAAAACAGAAATTGTTAGTTTAGCAGGTCTGGAAGAAAGATTAGAGTGGTGCTGGAAAAGCACTGCAGGTCAGGCAGCTTCCAAGGAGCAGGAAGATTCGACGTTTTGGGCAAATGATACATCGATTGCCCAAAACATCAAGTTTTCCTGTTTCTCGGATGCTGCCTGACCTGCTACACTTTTCCACCATCACTCTAATCTTGACTCTAATCTCTAGCAGCTGCAGTACCCACTTCTGCCTAAGTCTGGAAGAAGGCTGAGTTAATATTTTACGTCCGGTGACTTTACAACAGAAAATATTGACACCCAATTTCAGTAGATGAGATCAGGGTATTGTAATCATTGACTGTAAAGTTTTTGATGCGTGACAGGGGACAGGCAGCCAGTCTTTTCTGTTCCAACAGATAAATGATGTTCCTAATTATTTGCTTTCAATTTGCTCTTGGTGTTCATAAATATTTTGAATCATTTGAAGCTCCACACAGAATAATGATCAAATGCTGGGCTGCGGTGGGCACTGGGGAACACACGGCAGTGAAGTGGAAGATTGTAAAAGGAAATGTGGCCAATGACAAGTAGACTGTGTGATCTGATGCAGTAGGAATGTGACTCCATTTCAAAAGCACGTCATTCAATGTAATTTGCGATAGGACATCCCAAGGCTATGAAAGGATCCATGTAAATCCAAGCTCAGATGGGATGGGAGCAGGATCTGGTGCTTTGAAGGCTTACCTCTTACTGCAGGCTGTGTGACTGTGATCACATCCATAACTGAACTGTCTCTATGTCACTAAATAGTGCTAGAGGATGAAAGCTGATCCATTCATTAAAGCTCCTGACTCTTTTATTTTAGCAGAACCATAAATCAGGTTATGTGCTGAGGTTTGTTTCAGCTCCATACTCTGGTTCATGCTCTGACAGGATGATTCCTGATGAAGGGCTATTGCCCGAAACGTCGATTCTCCTGCTCCTCGGATGCTGCCTGATCTGCTGTGCTTTTCCATAACCACACTCTCAACAGGGATGTGCCACTGCCATTAGAAGAATATAGAACTGGATTATTCATTCTGTCCTGTCTGTTCTGCCAATTTACCGGCTTATGACTGATCTGACTCTAGCTCCACTTACTCACCTGGATTTCATATCCCTTGATGCACTTAAACAATGAAAATCCATTGAGCTGAGTTTTTAAAATTTCAATTGATCCAGTTTCTATGGTCTTTTCTGGAAATAAATTTGATTGTGTGTAAAAGTGTTTTAATTTGAAGGTGTGACCTCTTGTTCTGCATTCCCCTACTGGAGGCTGAACGGTTGAATTTGTTAGGCCTTTTGACAAGCAGAGTGGGTAGTGGGAATGTGACAGGGAAGCTTCTCAATGTCTTCCCAACACCATGCCATTGCAGAAGGTGGAATTTGAATTTAATAATAATCTAGAAATAAGAGTCTAATGATAACGGTGAAACCATTGCTGATTGCCAGGAAAAACTTATCAGGTTCACTAATGCCCTTTAAGGAAGGAAATTTGCTGCCCTTACCTGGTCTGAGACAAAAATACTGCAGGTGCTGGAATCCAAAATAGACAGGCATGAGGCTGGAAGAACACAGCAAGCCAAACAGCATCAGGAGGTGGAGAAGTCGATGTTGTGGATGCACCCGAACTTCTGCCTTCTCCACCTCCTGATGCTGCCTGGCTTGCTGTGTTCTTCCAACTTCCTGCCTGCCCTTACCTGGTCTGGCCTACATGTGACTCCAGACCTAGAGCAATATGGTTGACTCTTAACTGCCCTCTGAGCAATTAGGGATAGCCAACAAATGTTGGCTTAGACAAACAGGAGGCTCGAAGAATACAGCAAACCAGGCAGCATTAAGAGGTGGAAAGGTCTGGGTTTCGGATCAAGACCCTTCATCAGGACTGGGGAGGGAGCAGGGAAATAAAGAGTGGGGGGTGGAGCTGGGGTAAAGGTAGGTGGGATAGCGATAGGTGGATGCAGGTCAGTAGGAAAGATGGAATGGATAGGTGGGAAGTAAGTTGGCCAGGAAAGGTCAGGTCAAGAAGGAGGGGAGGAGAGTAAGGGATGGACATGGGATAAGGTTGGGGGTGGGGAGCCAGTGAAGCTAGTGAGGTGGGAGGTGAAATGGAAGGGAGGAGGCAAGGCTGGAAAGAGAGTTCAGGAATAGGTGGGAAGATTATTTGAAATTGGAGAACTCAATGTTGGGTGGTCCCAGCTGTAAGCTGCCCAGGTTGAAGATAAGCATTTTGTCTCCAATAAATGCTGGCCTAGTTAGTGACGCCCACATTCCATCAATGAATAAAAAGCTAACCGCGGTGCTACTGAGGCTGCTCCAATTGGCCAGCAGCACCTTGACGGTTAGATTGCCACCTTTAATTTGTTGGTAGCGCTTGTCAAAGCCACAAATTTGGCCTTGCCTCCGAATCCCACTGCAGGCTGAAGCACTGGGACAACACTTCCTAGATATTGCTTCTTACTCCAGCAAAGGAATTTCTGTCACTTTAAAGAATTCCAGCCCAATATTTCTGCATTTGATGTCCTGAATCCTTCCATCATTTTGTCTAACGATGAATATTAACTATGACTATCATAAGGCCAGAATTCCTCTGGTTACTGTGTAATTTTCCTCTTGGCAGTCTGTGCACACACTCATTTTCACAATATTTTAAAATTTGCTACAAGTAGAGAACAGACTGAAACTTCAGAAATGCATTTAATATGTTACACACATATGCTAGAGTCTTACTTTTGAAGAAATTCATTACTGAATGTTTAAGACATTGCCAATAAGAATCTTTAGCACCTATTATTACAGAGGAATTGCCTGTGTCATAAGAGTGGATTAAATATTTCATGCAAGCACATTAGATTTTTATCCACTAACATCATCACTGCTGATGTATAGGTGTCTAGCCACCACACAAACCCACACTGTCAAAACCTCAAAATGATTTTGCAAAATGACATTTCCTTGACCTCCATTTTAACAAAGACATTAGTTTTTACTTTAAGGGGGTAGATGGTATTTTTAAACAGTGACATCATAACCTGGCAGTTGCTCAGGGTCAATTCAAGGTACCAGTGTTCAGCTCTCTGCTGATGTTACACTAACTATGAGGTAGACTAAACAAAGGATAGTGATCAACACTTAACAAGACCTTAGTCAGCAATCAAAGTCCCAGAACAGGGGTCAATGGAAATTCTACCAATGTGTTTACTTTTATCCCTGAGGCAATGACATGTATTTGTGTGATGGAAGGATTTGCACATTTGCAAATCAGCAGCATTTCCTGTGAAAGTTACCCAATGTTAAACTGAAGAAATTGAAACTGGAATAGCTTTATGGCTCAGAGTTTGCCCCTCTCTGCAATTACCTTCCATTATTTTGGAATACACGCATTGTTCTGCCTTTAAAAGAGAACAAGCTGTCAAAGGCAAATGTGACTTGAACTGCTTTTCTGATCACAACTTTGAATCCAGCTCAGCAGGGACTGGTTTTAACAGTTATTAGTGTAACAAAAGGGATTGTTGCCAATTTTATTCTAGCTATTCACTTTTTCATTACCTACCTGCACTTTCTTTATTGGCATAGACATCAAGAAATAGTTCACATCAAGAGTTTACATAAATCCAAATGTACTTTCCCCAAGATAATGGACACCAAAATTAAAATTGACAGATCTGATCTTGCTCAAAAGAAATATATGTAATCCAGTGAAATTATCCAATGGATGACTCATCCATGGCAAGAAATAAAATAGGATTAAGCACTGCCTAATAACTTATAAACCGACACCATACTATTCCACTGACCTACACCAACGCTAATACTCAATATTAAAAGAAATTGTACACTTCACCTATTGATATTGACACAGAGTTCCTTTGATTAGTCTAGATAAAAAAATCTTTTTAGAAAATATTCCATGAATTTTGAGACTATTCAGTATGACCCTTTTTAGTCATTGCTTGTGAAAACAGTATCATTTATTTGTAAATTGTTCTTGGTCAGGCTAAGTCCACAGAATGCATCCCAAAATCTACAAAAGCCTACAAGGATCAGAAGCTTTTTTTTACCCCTCTCCTAAACGTGCTGACTGATATTGAATTATGAGTCCACCACTAAACAGGTGTCTTGTTGGGATGGCTGTTCTTCAAGTATTTGCCAAGCTACTCAAATTCCCAGATACTATTCAACTGTGAAAAACAGTGAAATAAATTACACTAATACAGTACATTTAACATTTCAAAGTGCTCCATAGCCAATGAATTGCTATTGGATGTAATCATTATTCCACCAAAGCAAAAGAGAGTTGTTTCAGGTCATCTCAGAGAACGACAGGATCTCGATCAGATGGGCCAAGGAGTGGCAGATGGAACAAAAACAGAAATTTCTGGGAAAGCCCAGGAGGTCTGAGGAATGGTCACCAGGCCTGTAACATTCACTTTGACTTTTCTTCAGACATGCTGCTAGAGCTCCAGTTTTTATCCCTGATTTATAGCATCTGCAGTTCTTTCAGTCTTTATTGATAGAGTTTAATTTAGATAATTGTGAGGTGCTGCATTTTGGAAAGGCAAATCAGGGCAGGACTTATACAGTTAATGGTAAGGTATTGGGGAGTGCTGCTGAACAAAGAGACCTTGGAGTGCAGGTTCATAATTCCTTGAAAGTGGAGTCACAGATAGATAGGATAGTGAAGAATGCATTTAGTACACTTGCCTTTATTGGTCAGTGCATTGCATATAGGTGTTGGGCAGTTGTACAGTTGCAGCTGTACAGGACATTGGTGGGACACTTTGGTCTCCCAGCTATAGACAAGATGTTGTGAAACTTGAAAGGATTCAGAAAAGATTTTCAAGGATGCTGCCAAGGTTGGAGGGTTTGAGCTGTTGGGAGAGGCTGAATGGATTGGGGCTGTTTTCCCTAGAGCATCAGAGGCTGAAGGGTGACCATAGAATTTTGTAGAATCATGAGAGGCATGGATAGAGTGAACAGCCAAGGTCTTTTCTCCAGGATAGGTGAGTCCAAAACTATGGGCCAAGTGCTGGTAAATGGGACTAGATTAATTTAGGATATCTAGTCAGCATGGGCAAGTTGGACCAAAGTGTCTATTTCTATGCTGTTCATCTCTGTGGCTCTATGACCCCATATAATCTTGGTTTCACAAGAAGCACTGAGTTGAATGAGTTATCAGTGTTGCTGGTGCTGGTAAAAGAATAATTGTGCAGGACACCCAGAAAACCCCTTTCCCATCTTTGAAAGATTACCCTGGGAATCTTTACAGTCAGCGTTCAGTCATGCTCTTGGTTTAACAGCTGTTTTTACTCATTCAGGGGATGCAGACTTCGTTGATTTATTGCCAATCTTTACTGCCCTTGAGAAGGTTATGGTGAGCTACCGTCCTGAATGGCTGCAGTCCATTTGATGTAGGGAGGGAATTCCGGGATCTCGATTCAGTGATGTTGAAGTGGAGATATATTTCCATGTCAGCTTGGTCTGTGGCTTGGCAGGAAACTTGCACTCTTGTCCTTCCAGATGGGAGCAGTCATGGGTTTGGAAGATGTTAATGGCACCGTTACCTCCAACAGTTCTAGATCAGGAGGAGATTGTAAGGATAGATTAATGGTGAAATCCTCTTCATCTCGAATCTCCTTATTCAGAGCAGAGTATCAGACCAGCTTCACACCTTTTCTCATTGTTGGACGTCTAAACCTAAATCAACAATGGTGGACATTTAGTCAATATAGAGATGTGAATGTACTATGCTATGTTGGCAAATTTTTAAAATTAAATTGAATAAATCTTGTAATTTGTAGACTAGAAAAGATGGCTGACTTTTTTCTGAAAAACTCACCAACTTCACTAATGTTTCTTCCAATATGTAAACATTCCAACTGCAGCTAATCTTGACTACAGGTGTACCCAATTCCACATCATTTGACTTTGCTCTATCAGATAAAAATGAAGTGTTTCAAACAGAAGTCTCTTATTAGGGCCAATACATTTGATTTTAGCAGCATCGCCCATATTTAGAAATCACTGTCATTCATTATACTCAAGAATGGATTCTGGAGCAAGTCAAACAGTTCCGAGAACTTGCTATTAAATGGAACAGTACAGAAGCATTTCAGGGGAAGCTAAATAAGCATGTGTAGGAGAAAGTATATTTACTGATGATGTGCAATGGCGTAAAAAGAGGCTCATGTGGAATATAAACAGATCATTTGAGCCTCATGACCTGTCCTGTGCTACAACTGATGTGTAATGAAGGATTGCAAGCAAATCTTTCTCCTTGATGGTGAATGATGCTGCTTATTGATACAAGTGAATTGATACAACTGATTGAGTCACCTTTGTACAAGCATGGTAAGTTATCACACCTGACAGCACATTTGTGAATGGAACTATCAGATGTTCTAAATAGACATCTTGCAGGATTTGGTTAATTAATTTTAACATTCACAGAGAGGTGCCACCTCTAAGGAACAGAAGAAAGACTTGGAGTTATAAAGCACCTGCTATAATTTCAGAAAACCCAAAGCACATTGCCGTCACTTTGTACGATTGTGCAGATCAAAACATGCAGATCAGACCTCGGTGTAACATCTTGTGCTAAAGACATTGTCACCAACAGTGCAACTCATTGTGCTCAGAACTGTCAGGCTACATTTTTTCCACACAACGACTTTGGAACACGGTAAGAAAAGAGAACCTTCAAACGAAAAGCTGAATGTGTTACCACTGAAACACAGCTGACTCTTGCACTTTACACCATTAAAACGTGAAACAAAAAGAAGAGAGTGTCCAACACAGTGTTAACCCTGGAGGGATCTATTGCAAGTGTAGTAGCAATTAACTAATGTAATATTTCCCAACTTGACTAGAGGAAATTGAAATATTTTAACTAAGGATGGTATCAGGACTTACTGATTTTATATTTATGATGCTGGCACCTTCTACACTCAAATTAAAATTGGATTGAACAAACATTATCCACAGTTACTGTGGTTTATTTCTGGAAGTTTAAGAATTGTGCTGTATGCTTCATATGTTGGCATATGGAGAGTTCAAGAAGAGACATACTTTATTTTGCATGAGTCGAAACATATTTATCAACAATGACCTACACAACATCACCACTTGTAGTTTTGAAGGGCATTTGTGCATCCATTCTCTAGCAACAATCAATCATTTAAAAATTTTCTATCGTTCCAGAGAAGATTATTTTTCAATAACAAGATATCAGCCCAAAAACATGTTGCTCCATTTCCGTGATTCAAACAAACTTTGTTTGCGAGTGGTCGGAATACTTAATTCACTTCACTTTCACTTTCCAGGCTAGTAAAAACTCACCAAAGGGAAGAAAGTGAGGACTGCAGATGCTGGAGATTAGAGTCGAGAGTGTGGTGCTGGAAAAGCACAGCTGGTCAGGCAGCATGCAAGAAGCAGGAGAGTCGATGTTTTGAGCATAAACTCCTTAATTCCTGATAAATAGCTTATGCCCGAAACATCAGCTCTCCTGCTCCTCAGATGCTGCCTGACCTGCTGTGCTTTTCCAGCACCACACTCTCGACTCTAATCTCCAGCATCTGCAGTCCTCACTATCTCCCGCTTTAGGGAATTGGACTATTACCTGGAAAATATGGTATACAGGTAGTTGGATCAGTGCAGTGTTGTATAGGAGGGCAGGGAAAAATGTTCAACATTCATACACCCTCAGGAAAACGCAGTAAAGCAATCAGAAAAAGATATTTGATCATTCCAGTGAATAAAGTTCTTTAAAGACCTCTAGAAGTATGCTATATTAGCCCTTAAGTCATGTTACCTAGTTGTTTGACACTCCTTTGAGATCACATGATATTGGAGTAAAGATCGTATGGAACTACCTCGTGTCAAAAGGTATCTTAGGTCTGTGGGCCATGTAAGAGGGGTAGGGAGTCTTTACCTATCTATCATTGGTTACATATTCATAACAATGCATCAATTCAAGTTCTTCTGATAATACCACTTTGTACTGGAACAGCAGAAGCACATCTAAACCTATCATTGCACAGTGATAATATGGAAATATAAATCCAGAAGTTGACAGTGTTAGAATGTTATTAACCTTCTCTTCACGGGTATGGTTTCAGTGTTTTCCACTAGGTGGCAGCACAGTACTGTGTGATCAATGCAATATTCACCACAGTTTCAGTGCGTGTTGATGAATTAATTGGCGCAAGCCTTTGATTGCTAAGTGTTCACTTGGCGAGTAAAGAATTGTTTGCACGTATGAGAAGATAGTTTTCCTCATTTCACTGGTGTGGGGCAAAAGGCTATTGGTTTCTTCAAAAATGGTGCAGTGGCAGCTGGCAATTGGAGTGCATTAATTTTTCAAGTGGCAACATTTGTACACCTGTGGCAATGATCTTCACCTTGGTTTGAAAAGTATGGTATTCATTCTTCACATTCAAAGGATAGACATCTGGCTCATGGACTGGACCAGGCTGCTTCTCTAATACAGTTGCTCCCTCAATCTGCATGATTGCTGTATAATTGTCTTGGCATTGGCTATGCCCTCTCATACAGAGATGCCTCCCTTACATTATTACTGCCTTACCAAGCCATTTAGAACAAACACCAACCAAGGAAATGTGCCATCGTTGTTAGAAAATCTCAGTCAAGTCAAGGGTGATAGCCTTCACTGACAGTATCCCAGCTTTGTAAGTCAATGACACCTACCAGCCTTGCCTTCTACCCTAAGAGGAACTTTCGTTGTGTCTAGACTCTTGTTATCTCATTTTTGAAGGCTTTCCATTTACCAGTCGTCCTTTTACCCGTGAACATCCTCACCCAATCAACATTTGAAAGTTCTTGCCTAATACCATCAAAATTAGCCTTCCTCCAATTTAGAACTTTAACTTTTAGATTCTGTCTGACCTTTTCCATCACTGTTTTTAATGGTCGCTAACCCCAAAGTGCTCCCCTCTTGACACCTCAGTCATTTGCCCTGTCATTTTTCCGAAGAGTCGGTCAAGTTTTGTACCTTCTCTGAAATTCGGGTTTTGGTCAAGAAAAAGAGGAAAGCCCTTCATTTTACTATCATCTATGAGTCTATCCAAGAGTTGCTTGAATGTCCTTAATGTATCTGACTCTACTACCATCGCTGGCAGTGCATTCCATGCACCCACCATTCTCTGTGCAAAGAACTAACCTCTGACATCTTCCCTAAATCTTCATTCAATCACCTTAACATTATGCCCCCTCATGAAAACCATTTCTGCCATGGGAAAAAGTCTCTGAGTATTCACTCTATCTATGCTTCATCATCTTGTACACCTTCATCAGATCACTTCTCATCCTTCTTTGTTCCAATGAGAAAACTCTTGGCTCCATCAACTTTCTTAATAAGACAGTCGAGGCAGCATCCTGGCAAATCTCCCCTGCACCCTCTCTAAACCTTCCACATCCTTCTTATAATGAGGCGATCAGAACTGAACACAATATTCCAAGTGTGGTTGAACTAGGGCTCCATAGCCTCGCAACACTTAAACTCAATCACCTTGCTTATGAAAGTCAACACACCATACGCCTTCTTAACAACCCCATCAACTTGTGTGGCAACTTTGAGGGATCTATGGATGTGGACCCCCAAGATCCCTCTGTTCCGTTACACTGCCAAGAATCCGCCTTTAACCCTGTATTCTGCTTTCAAATTTGATCTTCCAAAGTGAATCATTTCACACTTTTCCAGGTTGAACCCCATCTGACACTTATCAGTCCAGTTCTGTATTCTGTCAAAGTTCCATTGCAACCTAAAATTGCCCTCCACACTACCCGCAACTTCACCAACCTTTGTGTCATCGGCAAACCTGCCCTTCCACTTCCTCATCCAATTCATTTATAAAAGTCACAAAAAGCAGATATCCCAGAACAGATCCTTGTGGTCACCGAGCTCCAGGCTGAATACTTTCCATCTACTACCATCTTCTGTCTTCTATGGGCCAGCCAATTCTGTACCCAGACCGCCAAAATTCCCTGTATCCCATGCCTCCTTACTTTCTGAATGACCATACCATGGGGAATCTTGTCAAATGCTTTGCTAAAACCACAACCACTGCTCTACCTTCATCAATATGTTGTATCACATCCTCAACGAATTCAATCGGGTTTGTGAGGTATGACCTTCCCCTCACAAAGCCATGCTGACGACCTCTAATCAAACTATGGTTTTCCAAGTAATCATAAATCCTATCTTTCCAAATCCTCTCCAATAATTTGCCCACCACAGATGTAAGACTCACTGCTTTGTAATTCCCAAGATTATCTCTATTCCCTTAATTGAACAAGGAAATAACATTTGCCACCTTCCAATCATTTGGCACTACTTCAATGGAGGATGAGGACACAAAGATCACCGCCAAAGGTGCAGCAATTTCTTCCTTCTCTTCCTATATCTGTCTATATATCAGATGCAGGCAACAGAGATCGAGTGAATCTTTAGAAGAGTATACAGATAGTAGAAGTGTACCTAAGAGGGAAATCAGGAGGGCAAAAAGGGAACTTGAAATAGCTTTGGCAAATTCAAGGAGAATCCAAAGGGATTTTGTAAACAGATTTAGGAGAAAGGGGTAACTAGGGTGAGAATAGGACCCCTCAAAGATCAGAAAGGCAATCTATGTGTGAAGCCACCAGAGATGGGGGAGATACTAAACGAGTATTTTGTATCAGTGTTTACTGCGGAGAAGATACAGAATGTGGGGAAATAGATGGTGACATCTTGAAAAATGTCCACATAACAGTGGAAGATGTACTGGATGTCATGAAACCTATAAAGGTGGATAAATCCCCAGGACATGATCAGGCGCACCTTAGAACTAGAGAAGTGATTGCCAGGCCCCTTACTGAGATATTTGTATCATTGATAGTCACATTTGAGATGCCGGAAGACTGAAGGTTGGCTAACGTGGTGTCACTGTTTAAGAAAGGTGTTAAAGGAAAACAAGGGACTATAGACCGGTGAACCCGACATCAGCGGTGGGCAGGTTGTTGAAGGGAATCCTGAGGGACAAGATTTACATGTATTTGGAAAGGCAAGGGATGATTAGGGATAGTCAACATGGCTTTGTGCATGGGAAATCATATCTCATTAACTTGATTGAGTTTTTTGAAGAAGTAACAAAGAGGATTGATGAGGGCCGAGCAGTGTACATGACCTATTTGCACTTCAGTAAGGCGTTCGACAAGGTTCTCAAGGGAGATTGCTTAGTAAGGTTAGATCACATGGAATACAGGCAGAACTAGCCATTTGGATGCAGAACTGGCTCGAAGGTAAAAGACAGAGAGTGGTGGTGGAGGGTTGTTTTTCAGACTGGAGGCCTGTGACCAGTGGAGTGCCACAAGGATCGGTGCTGGGTCCGCTGCTTTTTGTCTTTTATATAAATGATTTAGATGTGAACATGGGGGTATAGTTAGTAAGTTTGCAGATGACACCAAAATTGGAGGTGTAGTGGGCAGCAAAGAAGGTTACCTCAAATTACAATGGGATGTTGATCAGATGGGCCAAGCGACTGAGGAGTGGCAAATGGAGTTTAATTTAGATAAGTGCGAGGTGCTGCATTTGAGAAAGGCAAATCAGGGCCTGACTTACACACTTCATGGTAAGGTCCTGGGGAGTGTTGCTGAGCAGAGAGACCTTAGAGTGCAGGTTATTAGCTCCTTGAAAATGGAGTTTCAGGTAGATAGGATAGTGAAGAAGGTGCTGAAAAATGTGTTGCTGGAAAAGCACAGCAGGTCAGGCAGCATCCAAGGAGCAGGAGAATCGACGTTTCGGGCATAAGCCCTTCTTCAGGAATCTGAAGATAGTGAAGAAGGTGTTTAGTATGCTTTCCTTTTTTTGAGGAGAAAGTGAGGTCTGCAGATGCTGGAGATCAGAGATGGAAATGTGTTGCTGGAAAAGCGCAGCAGGTCAGGCAGCATCTAGGGAACAGGAGAATCGACGTTTCGGGCATTAGCCCTTCTTCAGGAATTTCCTTTTTTTGGTCAGAGCATTGAGTATAAGAGTTAGAGATCATGCAGTGGCTGTACAGGACATTGAATATGCCACTTTTGGAATAATGTGTGCAATTCTGGTATCCCTCCTATAGGAAGAATGTTGTGAAATTTGAACGGATTTGGAAAAGATTTACAAGGATGTTGCCAGGGTTGGAGGATTTGATCTATGGGGAAGGCTGAATGGGCTGGGGCTGTTTACCTTGGAGCATCAGAGGCTGAGGGATGACCTTATACAGATTTATAAAATCATGAGGAGCATGGGTAGGTTCAATTGTCAAGGTCTTTTCCCTGGTTTGGGCGAGTTCGGAACTAGAGTGCATAGGTTTAGGGTGAAAGAGGAAAGATTTAGAATGGACCTAAGGGGCAACTGTTTCACACAAAGGGTGGTGTATGTATGGAATGAGCTTCCAGAGGAAGTGGTGGAGGCTAGCAATATTACAACCTTTAAAAGGCATCTGGATGAGTGCATGAATAGGAAGGGTTTAGAGAGATATAGGCCAAGTGCTAGCAAATGGGACTCAATTCATTTAGGATATCTGGTCAGCATGGACGAGTTGGACCAAAGAGTCTTTTTCCATGCTGTGCATCACTATGACTCTGTGACAGCCTTAGATATCAGACCAGGACCTGCTTGGGGCACTAAGCATCAGGTTCCTCTGTTCATAAAGGCTGAGGAACTGAAAAATGGGCAGCACTCCACCAGTTTTGACTCTTGCCCCGTAGTGTGATCTATTTGCCTCCTGGAATGAGGGGCAGGCATGAAAGTTACAGAAGATAAAAGTGGATGACACAACTATTCCCGTCACTGCTGGTGGGGTGGTTTCCATGAAACTGAGGAGGCAAAGGGCATACAAAGGTGTCATATTTTGGAGTGGATGAAGGTGAGAGAGTGGGGAAGATAATGCAATCAATAGCCTGAGCAGTAGGGTACATGCCTTGGTAGGTGTGCGTACAGTTAGCAGAGACTAAGTGAGTGTGAGATATTGGACAGAAATACTGTCACTTACACTGGCAGAGTGTACCTTTTACCAACAGTGCTGGCCATTCCTGCAGACATCTGAGACTACCTTGGCAACCTTGGAGCAGGTTGGCATGGTCTGGTATCATAGACTCTATTCCTGCTCCTGGGGAATGTGGAAGACTAGTCTTTGCACAATCCCTTCCTACAGAATCTCTGGGACCGTGCCCACAAAACAGACCTGTCTGCCAAGTCCGGGAAAAGCATCAGAAATTATGTAGGGGCTGCCCCAGGCAGACAGTCCTTGACCAGATGCACACAGTGGCTGTTTAAATATGGTGCTGATGTCAGGGATGCTGGTTAATTCAGCGATCTCCAGTGAGTGGTGAGTTAGTCTGGGAGTGGTGCGTGGTAAAGTAGAGCAGAGGTGCAGCAGGACTGCTTCCTGGAGGATTCTAACAACAATTAAAGTGATGAGTTTGGTGAGACACAGTGAGAAGGTTCTCTCACCCAACTCAATGCAACTTGCGCTGAGCCTCATAATGTTAAGTTTCTATTTCTCGCTCCTCAGATGCTGCCAGACTGCTGAGTATATCTAGCACAGTCTGGCTTTCTTTCAGTTTTCCAGCATCGGCAGTGTTTTGCTTTAACATTATTTCTTAATTGTCCTGGAATCAAGTTTAGCTAGAGGTGTGGTGATGCAGTTTAACATTCTATAACCCTCGTTTTGGAAACTATGTGTTCATCTCATCATGTTTTGTGCCTGTTTCTTCTCTCATTATTAGCCATTGCATTTTTAAATCCGCTATGAGAGGTTGGATTGAAGAGGAAATGATAGTGTGGGAGGATTGAATGGGCCTTCAGGTTCTCTTTTATTGCTGCATAATCCATTTCTGCGTCTACGATAATCTGATTTCTTTTTTACTCACTGATGGGACATAGGTGTCACTGGCTGCCCATACCTAGTTACCCTTGAAAAGTGAACTGCCTTCTCGAACGACTGCAGTCTTCATGCTGTAGCAGGACCCACAATGTTATTAGGGAGGGAATTACAGGATTTGCCCCAACAACACTCAGCTAATGGCAATATACCTCAATGACAGGACGGTGAGTGGCTTGGAGGGCAACTTACAGGTGTGGGTGTATCTACTGCCCTTGGTCTTCTAGATAGAAGTAGTCGTCAGTTTGGAAGGTGCTCTGAAAGGATTTTTTTGTGAATTTCTGCAGTGCAGCGTATAGGTAATACACACTGCTGTGACTGAGTGTCAGTGGTGGAGAGAATTGATGCTTGTGGATATGGTGCCAAACAAGTGGGCTGCTTTGCCCTGTATGGTGACATGCTTCTTGAGTTTTTTTGGAGCTGCACTTGTCTCACAATGCTAATTCAACACCTGCTCAAAGTCATGACTAGTTTGGGAGGACGAACTGGAACAAGTTCGACACTCTGCCTCATTTGGAAATTATTTTCCACCCAAACTCAATTATGGCTTTTGCAGTGATAGTAAAGCAATAGGTATCCTGGCTGTGTTTGGAGAGGGTTTAAAGAATGGTTGTAACTGCTAAGGTCCTATAATTACAAATGTTACCCATCTTTTCTGGTGATTCTAACCCATCAGACCACTGGACATACAACATCTAACCTCTCAAGCAGACAGAAACTATCCCAAGGTACTATTCAACCACCCTTACTGATATTTATCCTTTGACCAACATTATTGCAGCAGAATATCTTGTTCACATTGCATTGCTGCTTGTGGGATATCACTTTCTGTGTATTGGCTGCCATGTATTCCACATTATAACACGCATCAAATGTCAAAAATGCTTCACTGGCTTTAAAATATTTTGTGAAGCTGTAAGGTTGTGCGTGAAAGTATTAAAAAGTAAGTCTTTCATTAAAAGTGATGAGTTTCTGCTTTAGGTGCAATCTGTAATCTGTGTACAAGTTGTGCTCAAAATTTACATAGTTTTCCTTGGGGATGTTTTATTCAAGTTTCCACCCAAACGCATGTGTATAAAAATAAATAGAAAATTCTTCCATGAACCAAGATAATTTTAGTATGTAATAAATTTTATTTCCTTCCATTTATATTCAAAAATAATTCCTTGAAAGATTTAAGAATGGTAACCTGGTGCTGATTTATAAATACAGCTGAAAATACAACTGGCCATGTGAAAGAAAACAACTTTAACAAAAGTATGTAGTTTACTGCACGTACGTAACCTGATTTTGGATAGCTGGAAATAACATTGGAAATCTATACAAGAAAAATTCAATAAGTTTCTTGGTGAGCATTTAGCAAATTTCTTAGCAAATTAAACAGTGTTGAAGGTCTATTCAATACTGAGATCCTAAAAAAATTGTTAACACCAGCATATTCGGTGAATTGTTGCTATGGTAATTAATTCAGATTGGGTGAGCATGGCCAATTTTGTGGGCAGGGCCAAGATGCAGCACAATGTCTTTTTTTAGGAAAATACAAGTGGTCATAGAGTCTTTCTTTAATAACACTACATGTGACTTATGCTTGGAACGTTTTTATCTTTTGTGTTGATTTGTTCAATTGCAAACGATTTGTGTTTCAAAGGAAATCTAGGCCATTTTCTACAGCCAGGTTATTCTCACTTCACTACTGAAAGCTCCAGTTTCTAATGGTTAGCATGGTTGTTAGCATGGGTAGATGCACACATTAAAATGTACATGTAATTGTATATTCTCCATTTTGACTCATTTAATCATTAGAACAGAATGGCTAGTTGTTTATAGTAGAATTACTGCAAATTACATTTCCCACCCACACCTTGTTGGGAGATTGGCACCCAATGAAATGGCCAGTTATGCCAATTCTCTTCTGTTAATCCTCTGCCAAAGCAGAACACTGGATGAAAGCTTGTGGAAATTCTACTCTGATGTATTTAACTTTAACAAATGACTATAAATTCAAATTCAGGTGCACATTATTGGCAATGGCAAGTGGTTTCACCTTGCCCAGAGGATATAGCCTTCGCTTGAAGGTCAGTAAATTCAAGACTAACCCTTACAAGTAATATATGAACAGTGGGGTAAAATCAATGACTGCAGATGCTGGAAACCAGATTCTGGATTAGTGGTGCTCCTTGGATGCCTCCTGAACTGCTGTGCTCTTCCAGCACCACTAATCCAGATATATGAACAGTGAACAGGCTGCTGAGAAAGAAAGTAGAACTAGCTTTCTTAAGTCAAAGTTAATATGTTGATATAGGTTCTTGATGTTTGAATAATCACAGTTCAATCTTTAAATAAGGCGAAGTCTATCTTGCTTGAGAATGGTAACCTGGTGCTGGTTTATAAATTCGGCTGAAAATACGACTGGCCATGTGAAAGAAAACAACTTTAACAAAAGTATGTAGTTTACTGCAAATACATAACCTAATTTTGGATAGCTGGAAATAACATTGGAAATCTATACAAGAACAATTCAATAAGTTTCTTGGTGAGCCAGTTGCTGGTGGCGAAGAAGCATTCACTCAGACTGCACCAGAAAAGTTCATTCTGGTACTCTTATACAATGGATGCCTATTTTGGTACAACTGTGCAAATGTTTGCTATGAAATACTTTTGGAATACATTTTAAGGCAAATTTAAGCCATGACAAGACACAATGTTGGTAAGTCATGCATAGAAGGACACCAATTACTTTGGACCGGTGGTTCCCACACACTTTTTACCATGTGATGTCTGGGTCTGCTCTAGGGTAGTAGATATGGATTAATAGCTATGAATAAAAACAGCTTCTCTATCATTTTATCATGCACCCTCCTGATGGTAGACAATAGATCAGATGAGGCTTGGTCTTTTTTCATTGAGTAATTCCTTTCTTATTGTATTATTGATTAAGGGCATCATTATTATTGATCTTCAAAGACAACATTCCAGCCAGCTGTACCTCTGCGGCAGAATCAGTACGGAGTCTATTGCAAAATGCTGAAGTTTCCATCATTTCTCCTGGGATCTTTTCTCCACATATTTTGATTTTCAACTTAAAATGATCATGTTAAACATTTCTACCATACAATATTTGGTTAGGAGTACCTTGTGTCAGACAAATAGACTGCAGCAGTTCATAAAGTAAATTCACCATTCCTTCACAAGGGCAGCTAAATAAGTATTGGCCCAGCTAACAGCACCCACATTCCATGAATGAATAATAATTTTTAAAAAAGGAACAGTGAAGTTGTACACTAATGGCAACCATCTAGAATAACAACCTTCTCCAAGAATACCCTTGAACATCCAGGAACTGAAGATCAAACTTTTGTGTACTCCAGTGCATCTTAAGATAAATATAATTGAGTCATTTATTTGTTATAAACTATTGAAGGTGGGGCTAAAATAAAAACTGTTTGACTGGGTATGGCACTTGGAAATGTTAGAAGTTCCATTCAATCAAAACTGGCACTCAGGAGACCCGAATCTCTTTTCGGTGTGAGTCTCATTCATATTTTCTTGGAGACCTGTAGATATGAAATGGGTGCCAAATTGAACATTACCAGTTTATGGTTGATCAATGCATATAGCTGGCATTTCAGACATGCTCAGACTGACGAGAACAAGATGGCCATCGGGACATGCTGACACCACACTGGCATCATGTTAGAAGGTTTCTGTGAGACCTCAACAGACCATATTTTGCATTGACCAAGTATCCACACCAAAAACCATAACTGTTTTTTAGACAAAAGTATTATCCATAAAGTTAAACCTGAACAATAAAACATTTGCTCTTTTCAAGGACTCTGAGAAAAACATGCTGTTTCTCTAATTGAGTAAAACAGCAGTGTGAGTTTGTTAAATTGTTCAAAGAGTCGATATCTGCTGTGGTTACCAGACGTTGGAGTTAATTCATTCTGAAGGCAGCCACGAGTCTCATGCTGAAAGAACTGGCCAAAAATGGAAAGAAACATCTTCTCCGTGTCACATGAGGACAGCATGGAGTGAAAACAGAGTTCACAAAGTTGTAAAAAAAACTTTAAGGTGACATCCCGGCTATGATTGGATGTTAGCCAGAACTAGGGATGATTAGCTATCCTAAGAGAAAGGCTTTTGGGAGAATTTAATTCCCAGCAATGGAGACAGGCGAGGAGGCAGGGTGAGGTGAGGGGCTTGTTGACATAATCAAGCAGGAAGCGGCTGTGTAGAGATCCCAATACTTTCAGAATTCACCCCAATTAAGTCCACAGCGGGAAAGGCTTTCCACCTGGAGACCAATGAAATGACTGCTTGGTTCACTGAATGAGCTCAGTGGTTAGAATATGATGCGGGATAATGCCAACAACATGGTTTCAGCCCTCATATCAGCTGTAAGCGTTCATGGAGGACTGCCTCCTCACTTTGCCTTCAGCTAAAGGAGTGGTACTATCTAGTTACATATCACCAGTTGTCTCTCTTTAATAGAGAAAAATGCCTATGCTCCATTGTAAACCATGGCGAATTATCTTATCCTCGTTATCACAGCCTGGTTTTCAGCTAACCATGGGACAAAAAATGCTATATGTGCAACAGCCAGGTAAACCCTGGTGGGCATACCAGTCACCGAGTAAGCTGCAGGGGTGAGGCAGTCTCCATCTCATTTTGTGAAGCCCATGAATGAAACTCATTGGCAGCAAATATTGACGCTGTCCATGTCTCTTCAAAAACCATGCTCCATGCATGGAATGTCTCTGCTGTTGTGTACTATCTATTAAAATGTTATAATATTGTAGCTCAAGCTTGTGAAACCCAGATTTCAGTTTCCAGTTGCCTTTTCAGAGTTAAAATGTTGTTCATGTGTATTTCTTGGTTTGCTGCTTGAGTATTGACACAAAGGTGTATTTCATTAGAATTTATTCTTCTTGTGGATGATTGCCAGAGATATTGGATCATCTCCAACTTTATTTATGTCACTTTCCTTCAATTCTTTTGCTTTCAAGGCTTGTTTCTGTAAAGAAAATGGTGTCTTATGCTTGTATGGTGCAACAGTAATGGCAGACCTGTCAATAAGCAGCTTGACTTGAGTGCCCTTTTGCTTGCCAACATCAATCTCCTGAGAGATTTTACTTCAAATTGCATCCTCTCATGTTACCATATTGATCCTACATACTGCTCAAGTCACACTAATGAATTGTAGTACTTGAGTCATGTGCAGGTCACTCAACATGCAAGCTTTCCCTTCACAGCAAGCAATGTTCACAGACATTACATGGTGGTTGAATTGGACAAGAACAATAAAATGTACCAACGTCTCATGTCCTTATATTGAGTGGAAATAATATGTGACAGAGTTTTGCTTGAATCAGCAACAATGGAATTCACTGATAATATTTCAGGGATAACAAAAAAAAATCAAGAATGACATTCATTGGAGTGGGCCATGAAAATGCACATTTGCCAACTGCTAATTGTTGATTCTGAAATGGTGAAATTCTGATATGTAAGCAGCATCAGCTTCAGAAGCAAACAGTTTGTTTGTCTTATTGCATCATTTTGTGCTGTTTTAACAGATATGTACCTGAACTACCATGATTCAGTATATGTTATTGCAAAGGCACCCACAGTCAGACAAGTAAGAGCTTAGTTAATTTTGCATGCTATGCACATGACATTCTTTGGCAAAAAGTTCATGCTGTTGGCAGGAATTCTATTAATGGGTATGGAATCAGCTGGCACCCTCACTGGCCTGATCCCCACAGAATAGACTGACTAACCAGCAGTGGGAATTAAATCAGAAGCCAGCCGCTCACCAGTATTATCAGCTCCACTCTGAGATTTGGCCACTGCCAGTTTTGCAGTGGTCCTTACATAGAGGATCCTTGAAGTCAGATAAGAGTCTCTGGTTGTGGGGAGGGAGCTGGATTGGGGAATGTGAGGGAGTGTCTGGTGGTGTGGGGTTGCAAGTCAGCAAGCGAAATAATAAAGATTCCTTAGACTTATTGTAGTTTCTAATTGTCATTGTCAAAGATTGTGATATTGAAATGTCACCACCCCGCCCCCAAACTATCTTATCCATTTCCACCCACTTTAAAGGAACTGAAGTCATATTGCTGCTAGGATAAAGGGGAATGAATATCACAGGAGCACAGAATTGTTATGGTGCAGAAGGAGGCCATTTGGCCCATTGTGCCTATACCAGTTCTATTACCTAGTGCCAATCTCCTGCTTTCTTTCATGCCCCTGCACATCATAGATGTGATAGAATATGATAGATGAAGAGAAACTATTTCTGCTGTTTGGAGAGTTCTGAACTAGGGAGGGATTAGTTTAGAAATGAAAGCCAAAATTTTCAGGGTGAAATTTGGAAACTTTTCTTGATGGTAAAGGTTAATAAAAATTTGCAACTGTCTTCCAAAAATTGCAATTGATTCCAGTTGTTAATTTTCAAACTGAGATTTTTTGTCTTGTTAGCTAGCTGTATAAGGAGCTAAATCACAAAGCAGCATCGAATGATATTGCAGGCTTAAGGTGCTATATTGCTTAGTTCTGTTCCAATATTTGAAAATTAACTGGCAAGTTTGAGACAATACTAAGGTCAGGCTATCAACAGTGAGAGTGAACTATGACATTGTATATCGGTCTGTATGATACACTTTATCAGTAATCATAGACATTGTCCAAGCCTACCTATACTTGGCATGCAACTAAATAAAGTCTACATTCATCATAGAAACAGAAACATAGAAACTAGGAGCAAGAGTATGCCGTTCAGCCCCTCAAGCTTGCTCTGCCATTCAATGTGATCATGACTGATCCTCCAATACAATGCTAAATTCCTGCTTTCTTTTCATGCTCACTGACTCCTTTAAAATATAAAACATTTTGTGTCTTTCTTGAATATATTTAGTGACTTAACCTTCTGTGGTGGAGAATTCCATAGGTTTACAATCCTTGGAGTGATGACATTTTTCCTCATCTCTGTCTTAAAAGAAGACTATATTCCCAACCAGGTAAAATATCCTCTCTGTATTTAATCCGTCCAGCTCTGTTAGAATTTAATATATTTCAATCAGACCCCCTCTCATTTTTATAAACCCTTGTGAATGCAGGTCCATTTAAACCAGTCTCTCCTTATAGGGCAGTGCTGCCATCCCCAATATCAGCCCAGTAAACATTTGCTGCATTCCCACTATGGCTAATATATCCTTTATCGAGTAGAAACTCCAAAGCAGTACACAATAATCCAGGTGTTCACTCGCCAAGGTCCTGTATAACTGCAATAAGACATTCCTACCTTTAAACTCAAATTGTCTTGTAATGAAGGCCAATATTCCATGCCTTCCTAATTGCCCACTGCATCAGCCTATCTACTTTCATTGACAGGAGTATATGGGCACCCAGACTCCTTTGTACATCCAGACTTTCCAATATATAACTATTTAACTAATGCTCTTCATTTTTCTTTTTCATACCGAGGTGTTTAACATCACATTTAGCCACATTGTTATGCATTTGCCATGTGTTTGTTCACTCAACTTGTCTAAATCACCTTGCAGCCTCCTTGACTCCTCCTCTTAACTCACTGTCCTGCCCAGTTTTGTGTTATCAGCAAATTTGAAAATGTGCATTTGGTTCCCTCATCCAGGTCATTGATACATACCATGAATAATTGGCGCCCAAGCAGCCTTGCAGTACTCTACTAATCACTTCCTGCCTGCTAAAGGGTGTATTTATTCCAATACTGTTTTTCCTGGCTGTCAACCAACACATGATCCATGCCAATAACTTGCCCCCTTGTACCACGAGTTTTAACTTTGACCATAAATATTTTCTAAGGGAGCTTATTGAAAGCTTGCTGAGCATCCAAATATACCACATCCATTGGCTCTCCTTTATTTATTCTACCAGTTGCATCCTCAAGTAGGTTTTTTTAAGCTTTCGTAAAACCATGTTGGCTTTGTCCAACTCATTAATGCATTCTCAGTGATTTGTTAACACATCCTTTATAATAGAATCTAGTTTTTTTTTTCCCACATCATGAAATCATTCTACTGTCCTAATATTCCTGATCCTGTCCTCAAAGCCTTAGTCTACTTTCTCTGGGAAGGATCCTTGTTTATTGCAAAGGATATCATTATGTGCAGCAATAGGAAACTGCTGGCTTCCCCTCTGGTATCCAATGAATATGAAACAGGACAAGACTGTTTGCATCACAAAGACCTTTCATACTGACAATCAACTCCTCTCATTCAAATTCCATGTGAAATGAGCAGCATTCCTTACAGAGCTCCAAGCTTCGACAGGACAATATGTTGTACTTAAGTTACAATTTTAATTAAAAGACAGAAGAGCATAAAAATGAATTCTAAATATATCTGTCATATTTTATTCAGCACTTACTGATATACTTATTTATTGCGTACATAGTCTGAGTTCTGTGCCTACTGATGTTCTTGTACATTACAATCACCTAGCTGGCTGATAGAAGAGGAGACAGTGACTTTGTTACAGAGACTGAACATATGAATAGGAGCAAGCTTAGACCATTTGGCCTGTCCCGTCTAGGAGACCAGTTAATAAGCTCATGCCTGGTCTGCTTTGAATTCCACATTCGTCTCTAGCCCTAATAACCTTGATTCCTTTGCCTAACAGGAACGTCTCTACACAACAGGAATTGCTGGAAAAACTCAGCAAGTCTGGCAGCATCTGTGGAGAAAAATTTGAGCTAATGTTTTGGGTCCTTTCTTCAGAACACAGAGTCTGAACAAGGGTCACTGCACCCAAAACATTAACTCTGATTTCCCACCATAGATGCTGTCAGACCTGCTATGTTGTCTTTCCAGCAATTTCTGCTTTCATCCCTGATTTCTAGCATCCACAATTCTTTTGGCTTTTGTTTTTGGAATCTCCCTATCACAGTTTCATAAATAATTAATGACCCCCACCTCCATCACCTTCTGAGGAAGGAAGTTTCAACATCACGTGACTCTCTGAGAGAAAGAGAAATTCACCTAATTTCTGTCTGAAAAAAGAAATGCCTAACTTTAAAATAGTTATTAATTCTGACAGTACCCGGTGACCAGGCTTGAATTTTTTTTAATGTCCATGTCATTTGGAAAACAAAATGGTGAATTCAACTGACATCTGGATACAGGTAAGGCCTCTTCAATAATAGAAAACTTTTTTTTTCCATGGAGCTTCAATTCCGCAGACCTACTCATTATAATTTGGGTTCTGCTCTTACTGATGCAACTGTACATTACATATGTGTAACTGAAGGACTCCCACTGACAAATAACAGAAAGTGGCATTTTGTGATATCATCTAATTGTCTTAAAGTTACAGGCCAGTCCGATTTGTGCCATAATATACCAATTACAACATCGGGGGAACATCGAGGGAGTGATTCCATGGACTGACAAACCCACTGTTCTGAAAAAAAGCAGTTGTCTGCAGCTAAACCATTGGGTAAACAGACAGACCAGGGAGAGCCCATGAGCTGAGAGACCAAGAAGATCCCAGCATTGTGTTTCAGTCCATGTTCTACTGTCTACTGGGGAGGAGCTTGGCATGATATGGAGGAAGTAGGTATGAAAGTAGGAGTTCAGGGCCCCACAAATGGCCAAAGAACTTCCTTCTCAAATGATGAGAGCTGTCCCTGCAGGATGCCCATGTGATGCAAGAACAGAAGCATGCTTGTCCTCATGCCAACAATTCCTTCTTACCTCCAAATCCCTTAACCTGTGATATGTAAGGTTTTGGATCAGCATTTGGGGTGGAAGCGTAGCTACATTGAGCCTGCAAATCAGTTAATTTTGTAGATGTGGGACCCTGACAGACTGTTGATGTTGAGGTATGTTTTAGCATCATGGGAGCCTGATTGAAAAGATGTATTGGAAAGGTATGCTCTTAGTAAAGGATTTCTAAACTTCTACAGTGCACTATACTGTACTAAAGGTACAATTTTAATTGAAAGCCAGCACAGCTACTGTGTGTAGAACAGTGCTTAGATTCTCACTATACATCTGTGATCATTTTCTTCATCATAATTACTAAATACAGTCTTTAATATAAGCTATTTTGGTTGAGATTTAATTCAGAAAATTGATCTTCATGCAACAATTTCCTTTTTTTTAAACTGAGTAGTTTAATCATCTCTAATGAATAGCATTGACGTCCCCCAAACTACCCTTAATGATTATATAAAAAATGTTTTAGTTTCGAGTAATTTGAAACATATTGGACTGAATCCGAGAATTACTCATGTAGAGATAACAGTCAGAGGAACTTAGCCCTGAATTTTCTTTCCAGCACTATGTATTATATAGAAGGAGCCAATCCATATCTCTTACTACAGAAAAAAAATCTAGAGCGTTTTGTGTACAAAAAAATCACTAAGACTGTACAAACCAGCTCATTCACACAAACCAATTTCACAGTTGATAACATATAAGAGATGTTTATAAATTTCTGATTATCCCTGAACTAAAAACCTGATGTAAGTTCATGGACTTGAAAACATAACTCTGTTTTTCTCTTTGATTTTGGATTTATAGCTCCTATATGTGGATTCTTCCACCGGGGGGAAATATTCTGCTCACATCTAAACCTTTATAACTTTAAAGACCTCTATCAAGTCACTCCAAAATTGCCTTTCTTCTGAAGCATTTTCAATCATTCTTAACATCTGTAACCTTTCAACAAAACACATGCATCAATGTAATAGCTGAATGAGTAAACTGTGTTTGGTACATTGAAAAATAATATATAATCTTGCATTTATATAGCACCTTTCACATCCCCTGCATTACAGCTAATGAAGAAGTGTGATACCTATTGTGATGTAAGAAACAGACATCTAATTATTGCACAAAATGTTCCCACAGACAGCTGTGGGCAACAGGTAATCTGATTAAGGGATAGATGTGCTCAGGACACTGTGAAAACTGCCTTTGTCTTTTTTGAAGATCATGGATTGTCATGGAGTTTTTATTGTATAAAATAGCAGGCAAATAGGATCCTAATTCAGCACCTCAAATGAAAGATGGCATCTTGACAAGGTGTTCTGGTTGACTCTTCTGGGTTTGACACGTTCCTTTTTGTTCTACTCAGCAGCTTCAACAATGAGCTTGTTGAAATGCCCTCCACCATCCTATACTGAGATTGTACGGACATCTTAGTGCTACAACTGAAATCAGACTTCAATCAGACCAGTGCCTTCAAGCAGTCGCTTGGACACCCTACTTGGTGGACCTCTGCAAAATTGTAAAACTACCAGGCTCCTAGCAACTGGATGGGAAGTTCTTTCATCCATTTTCAATCTGTTGCTTCCCTATTTCCATAATGCAGGAGGACTGAAAATTCAGGCTACTGTGTTTGTGAGGAACAATTTACAAGACTGGTTTAAATAATTTTATATTTTCCAGAAAAATACTCTAAGACACTCCAAAGAAAATATTCCCCACTTTCCTGGATGGGTGCAGCCCAAACAGCACTGAAGGAGCTTGGCACCATCCAGGACAAATCAGCCACTTGACTGGCACCACCTCCAGAATCACCTATGCTCAGGAGCAGCAGTGTACTACCTACAAGATACATGGCAGAAATTCACCAAAGCTCCTCTGATAACACCTTCTCAACTCATGATTGCTTCCATCTAGAAGAGCAAGAGCAGCAGATATGTTGGAACACTGCCACAAGCAAGTTTTTCTTTTCACATTGCTCCAGTGAAAACCTTATCAAATTAATTGAGCCGGGTGATCACTAAGACATTTTTTTTGCTGGGAACTCCTGGCAGATGACTGAGCAAAATCTAGCAAGTTTTCTTCAGCGTTGTCAACAGCTTTGTCTAACCTGCATATGAGGGACTGATGGCAAAAAGACAGCACTAAAAACATTATAAAAATATTTACTGACAGAGATGTTTCCCAATAGGACTGCTACTGAAAACATGAGCTGATCTTTCTGTGACACTGCTGATAAATATTATTCAAGAGCGTTATGGAATTTGGAAGCAAGGCAAGTAAATGGAGTTAAGATCCAATCTGAATGACTGAATGACAGAAAAGACTTAGAAGGCTGAAAGTCTCTTCTATATCTTATGTTAAACCCAAACAGTTGAGAAAGAGAGAGAGAGAGACAGACAGACAGAAACGGTTCAAATGAATCTGTTGTTATAAATGTTCCTCATCATATGATTCAAAACTATGTTTTATGCTAAAATAAAATTGGAATGGAATATTTTTGTTTTGACTTTGCTAATAAAAGCTTCAAAAACAGGATGGCACGATGACAAGGTGACACAGGGGTTAACATTGCTACCTTACAACATCAGGGACCTGGTTCAATTCCACCATTGGGTGACTGTGTGGAGTTTGCATTTCCTCCCCATGTCTGCCTGGGTTTCATTTGGATGCTCTGGTTTCTTTCCACAGTGCAGAGGTGCGCAGGTTAATGGATTGACCATATTAAAATGCCCTAAATTGTCCAGGGATGCGTAGGCTGGATGGATTAGCCATGGGAACTGCAGGGTTACAGAGATTGGGTGGGAGGGCCGGTGTGGACTCGATGGGCTGAATAGCCTGCTTCCACACTTTAGGGATCTTATGAAAATCTGCTTAGATTTAGAGTTAGACAAGGTGTGGAGACTTTTTGTCATCTGAGATTAGATTCCCTACAGTGTGGAAACAGGCCCTTCGGCCCAACAAGTCCAAACCAACCCTCCAAAAAGTAATCCACCCAGACCCATTTAGCATGGCCGATTCACCTGACCTGCTCATCTTTGGACTGTGGGAGGAAACTGGAGCACCCGGAGGAAACCCATGCAGACACAGAGAGAATGTGCAAACTCCACACACACAGTCGTCCGAGGCTGGAATCGAACCTGGGAGCCCGGTGCTGTGAGGCAGCAGTGAAAACCACTGAGCAGAAAGAAATTCTACTGATCAGTTGGGCCTAACTCCACAGAAGGAAGGTAGTAAAGGTGGTGGCAATGCTTCTTTCCTTTGCTACACCCTTTGTCAGTGGAGCAATAGCTTAAGTAGTGCACTAAGGGTTTAAACATCTGTGTGGTTAACAAATGGATGAGCAGCTTGAATAGCCTGTACACCACACAAAAGTTCGCTTCCAGGACAAAGAGCCACTGGATTTAAATAAAGAGGGCTGAATAAATGTTGAAAGAATATCTAAAAGTTCGTTTGCCAGGCATCTGCTCTCCACCGCCAAGCTGTACAATAATACTATTCATAGCTGCCTTAAACATTGGTTAGGTTAACGACTACCCCATGAGGCATTACAGGATTGTCACCTTGGATTATGTCATTATTCAGTAATTCTTTGTGATTTGTCTAAATGCAGCACTATGATTGTACCATAGCCACTTAAAAAGAAATCTGTATACTTTGTTCACCTGCCATGAATTGTCATTTGATAGACCAATGAATAGATGTGACTCAATTTTGCAGTCTGTTTATTATCGAGGAAGGGTGTTCATGCTGTAAACTTTGCATAGGTTTTTTTTCATATTTCATTTCAAGACAATACATTTTCTCAAATATTTGATGGAATTAGGAAAGAAACAAAATAAGGACTGACCCACAGTTTACCTGCACTGTTCGGTTTATGCACCTGGCCTTTCTTACTAACTATCCAGATTTTGTTCCAATGTTTTTCTAAAGAGCCACACAAATTTCAACTTCATTGTTGCACAAAACCAACTCAGGCTACAGGAAAGAAATAGAAAAAAACATCAGAGCCATTTGTTAATTGTCTTCCCCTGCTGTAACCATAGCAACACCAGCTGCCAGACATCGCTGCAATGTGGCGGACAAACAATCCACACACTACAGCCTTTCAGTCACAGTGAATGACTGCAAAAGGAGGAGAATAAAAAAAACATTCAATCAACATGTGACATCTACCGAACGCAATACCTTTCAGCAGCATTTTTAAAAATAGCAGTTAATTTAATTCTGAACAAAAGGCAGGGGGAGGAGGGACAAATGAGGATTAAGGAGAAAAAGGCATCCTGAGCAAAAAACAGGAGGGGCTGTGACAGGAACATTGGAGCCAATTTGTACCTCTGACAAACTCCAGTGTGACTTTGCAGATGCTTATTATGCCTAATTTTTCTTTTGGATTTGCTAGCAGAAAGATTATGGTAAATGCCAGGTCACTGTGGTGGGACAGTTGGAGTAGCAATTTTGACACCAGTTTCTATGCATATCTTCTGCTTTGTGGGTTACAACTCAGATGTTCTCTTTGTCGGATTAGGGTGATCAGATTTTGAAAAGTCAAACTGTGAAGCATTGGAAAGCCTTGGGAAGGTGGGGCTCCATGATGATTAACATGTGGAGAGACCATTGGCAGACTAAGGAATTGCTGAAAAATGTGTTGCTGGAAAAGCGCAGCAGGTCAGGGAGCATCAAAGGAGCAGGAGAATCAACGTTTCGGGCATAAGCCCTTCTTCAGGAATCCCCTCTTATGCCCGAAACGTCAATTCTCCTGCTCCTTTGATGCTGCCTGAACTGCCGCGCTTTTCCAGCAACACATTTTTCAGCTCTGATCTCCAGCATCTGCAGTCCTCACTTTCTCCTAGACTAAGGAATAGCTTAGGATCACACCTATACATATCCAGCCAGAGTTAGCAACCCTATTAAGACATTTAATCATTGGAAATGCTTACAAATCCACTATTCTTTGTTTTAATGACATTTGTTTCTCATTTTCTCAAGAAAAAATTGGAACCAAGGCTTTGCTTATCGGATTCCACCTTGAATCTTTTATTCCACACTAAATGACTGGGGAACACAGAATAATAAGAACAATATCCATATAAAAATCCTTTTTTGTTGTACACTGGGTGTGAATACGAGAGATAGCAGCCAGAAGTTGAATTTTATGTGAGTGGGTATATTCACACAACTGATCACCAGCAATTCCTTTAATTTACCCCAAGCGATGCCTCTAAATTATTCCCTAGTAATTTTTTTTGAGTTACTATGAATAACTCCAATAAAATAATCACAGTGCCTGCCATAAATCAACCAATGCCTCCCCTGTTGGCTTCTCTCTCACTCCTGCTGGTTTTCAGCACTTCCTCCGCTGATGGCCCCCTGTTCTTTCACCTTTAGCTATCCCCCATTCACTCACATGGTAGGCCTTTAGCTTGTTGAATGGTTTTGATGCTTTAAACATGTCTTGTAAAGCGATGGATTCTCAGCAGTACACGATGTTTCCCGTAGTCAAATGTCTCAGAGAATAGCTTTCGGATGAATGTAAACCTGGATCAGGTGTGTACTTTGGCTGCCTGATCGCTCACTGTTCAAAGTCAAAAACACACACTGGCCAAACTGATGTTTCAATGGCTTTGATGAATCTTCTAGCAGACAAACTTTAGCTAATCTTGTGTACAACCAAAGACAAGACAGGTGTCATCATCTGGCTTATACCAAAGTTAAAGCTGTCCTCCACATAAATTGGGGGTGTTTATGTTGATCACACATTCTGGTTTGTGGGTTAACACCTTTGAGGATTTGAGACAGTCAGCGTGTTTGTTTTAGAATGACCCATTCAATTAGTTAAGACCCTTTTAATTAGGTTCAAACAACAATATTGACTCACATGTTTCAAATAGAATCATAGAATCCCTCCAGTTCAGAAGTAAGCCATTAGGGCCATTGGGCCTACACAGACTCTCTGAAGAGCATCCTATGCAGACCCATCCCCCTACCCTATCCCTGTGGTGGCACAGTGGCTCAGTGATTAGCACTGCTGCCTGACAGCACCAGGATCCCAGGTTCGATTTCAGCCTCGGACGACTATCTGTGTGGAGTTTGCACATTCTCCCTGAGTCTGCGTGGGTTTCCTTCGGGTGCTCCAGTTTCCTCCCACAGTCCAAAGATGTGCAGGTCAGGTGAACTGGCCATGCTAAATTGCCCATAGTGTTAGGTGCATTAGTCAGAGGGGAAATGGGTCTGGGTGGGTTACTCTTTGGAGGGTCAGTGTAGACTGGTTGAGCCGAAGGGCCTGTTTCCACACTGTAGGGAATCTAATCTAATCAAACCCTACATTTCCCATGGCTAACTCACTTAACCTGCTCATCCCTGAACATTATGGGCAATTTAGTATGGCTAATCCACCTAACTTGCATATATTTGAACTGTGGGAGGAAACCGGAACGCTTGGAGGAAACCCATGTAGACACAAAGAGAACAGATAACCTCCACACACACAGACAGTCACCCAAGGTTGAAATTGATCCTGGGTTCCTGGCATTCTAAAGCAGCAGTGCTAACCACTGAGCCACCATGCCACCCCACCAATATTCCTTTGTTCGCTTTAGAAACTCATTCTAATCCTTTATAGGAAGCAAAGTGTTCCTTGGGCAGTTTTCCAGCACTTTTGTCATATTTTAAAATACAAGACCGATTTGAAGTTTTATATAGGGCATGTTGTTACTGTGGCTTGACTGTCGATATTAAAAATGTTACAATGAGAAATGTCACATATCCTATATGCATTGAAATCTCCACTTGTTCAGAACTCTAACCTGAAGTTGAGATTGTACGTGCAAATGTCTTACACTGACCATAATAATGGATTAAATGTCAGTGAGTTCTAAACCTCTTCCTGTTGTGTTCTTAAATAATGGTGGACTTGACCAAATACACATCTTAACCAGGATGTATGAAACTTCACGGTACATTTACTGCAGCCCAATGGATCCATACAATAACTGCGTAATTGTGTCTTTGTAGTTGACTTCTTTAGATGTGTGAGCCAATAAATACAGAAAGATTTCTCATTGTTGATTTAGATAGTGCTGTCCAAATCAAAAGGCACTGATGCTTATCTTGTTAAGAAAGCGTGACCACTGGACAAGCACAGTGTAGAAACAAGGAAAGAAATCTGGGAGGTATGTTGTAGCTGATGACTTTGTTGTTGCAGATTTCACTCTAAAAACACATCATTTACGAAGTACACACTTGCTCCAGCTGAGCAAATAAGCTGATAATACTAACTGACGCAGCACCACATCCAGAAGCATCTGGCAGCATAAGTCATCATACACTTTTGTAACCTCTTTGGCCTGAGATGAAATGGAGTCATGGAACAATTGTTGAAAGTGGTTTTAGTTCTTCAACAAATGCTATTTTATTAAAATGCCCACTTACGGAATTTCAGAAAGCTTCCTTCCTCTTTAGTGAGGACAAATACCTAACCTGTCACTTGGTCTTTTATTTGCCATCATGCTCACTCAGATATTATCGTCTGAAAGGCAATTAAATTATGTGAATGGTTATGTGAAGTAGGGTTGATTGACAAGGGAGAGAGCTCAGGAATGGGAAGTAAGTCAGGGTGCACCTGGGAAGACTAAGGTGACGAGCTACATTTGGGTTTCTGTGACTCAAAATACTTCGATATGTGGGGAAGACAGAGATGTTTAAAGACCATCACGCGTCTGCCCAGGCTCTGTTGTCAGTGGAAGTGGGTACGGCAGATGCTGGAGATTAGAGTCAAGATTAGAATGGTACTGGAAAAGCACAACAGGTCAGGCAGCATCCGAGGAGCAGGAAAATCGATGTTTCGGGCAAAAGCCCTTCATCTGCTGTCAGTCTGCTTGGTTGTTTGGCAACTGATGAATATCACTCTTAAGTCTGTAGCTGATACTTGCAGCAATATCTGTTCTGGTGTGGACATCAATCAAGGAATCAGCAGCTACATTAGAATCTATGATGTATAGACTATATTGAAAGACGTTCTGAGGCATGTGTTGATATCATTGCCTTAAACAAACGAAGTTACTCTAGCAAGAGTGGGAGAGAAAATAGACAGCACTTAGTAGTCTGAGGTGAAGCATTTGGTGACAGCAATGTTTGCTGCAGCATCTCAAGATTTCTGATTCTGATCGAACAGTCAGCTCATTGATCAGTGAGCACAGAGATCAAGGGACTGAAGGAATGGAGACAGCTGATGATATAATCACATAGGACAGCTACACATTTCAGGCCTCCAGCTTTCACTCTTCCCATCAGGAAACAATGGGAGTTGACACAAGGCTTCATATCAAAACAGGCTCCAACATTGCAACTAGCTGCAGCTCCATGTCAGCATCAAGCTCTGAGGGAGTCATTCTCATCTCTCAAATCCATGTCCTCTGGTTGGAGTCATACCTGGCACAAAGGAAGAAGGCTGAGGTTGATGAGGGCCAAAAATCCATAGGGTGCTGTCTGTGGCTAATCAGGTCTAGTTGTTTTATCAAAGATATCTATCTTAATATCAGAAGAGGGATGTTTGTTCATCATGTCACAATGTTCAGCACCATTTCTGAATTGCTTATGTACTGAAGATATCCATTTCTATAGGTAATAAGATCTAAGCAATATTCAAGCTCAAGCTGGTGAGTGGTGAAAAACATTCATACCACACAAATGCCAGATGATGACCATCTGCAAAAACCAGATCCAACTATCTCCCTTTGAGAATCAATGGAAAACTCTCAACACAGTGTCGAATATTAGCCATGGTTTTTCAAATGGACACCATTTGTTACATAATCCTAAGTATGCAAAAATCAGTTTAGGATTGTCAGTTGGGCTCACAGCATTTGCAAATACTGGAAGCTAAAGATGAAAAGACATAGGTTCCTGTTCATTGCAAATACAAAGAATATGGAAACATACCGTTTTTGCTTCAATGCACAAAGCACGTGGCAGCCATCATCTGGTTCATTTCTCTAGACAATGCATTGAACGATTTAAGACAACCTGCCTTATTCAAAATGATTTCAAAATATAGTAATTACTGTTACAGTTAATGGGCCCTAACTGATGCATTCTCCAATGCAATGCCTCCAACAATCAGATTCTACTTGCCAACCAATCAGCATTCGCAGCCTATATAGTTTCAATATTATTTTGCTTTTACTTTGAAATTCTTGCAAACTGTCCAGAAAGGTGTAAGACAAAAGGCTTTGATAAAATTGGACTTGTGCAGCAATACTCAACATATGATGCACATTAAGTGAAGGGAAACACAAGCAAGTTGATCCATAAGTTAATCCATTGAACCCTTCTTGTCATCTGAGCTAGTACTCCTTCCACAGTAAATATATAATTACAGAGGGGTTTTGTCCAAAAATTAACACATTAGTTTAGACAGTTTTTGAGTAAAGCTGTATCAAACTGAAACAAATTCTGGAATCTTGCAGGAAAAGGAGTTTAGTTTATTTCTGGATGGATGAACTAGAATGTGGGCAATAGCCTTTTTCAACTGTATTTGTTAAACAGGGATACTCGAAACAGTGCAGAAAATGTATATACATATATATCACATATATGCACTTCTCAGCTAAAGTTACAATTATGTTGTGTTTGTCAAAGTAATCATTAAGCAAAAATGGAAAAGTTACAACTTTAATTTTTTATCTATTAGCTGGGAGGTCTCTTGAATGAGCGTATTACATTTGTGTAATATTTGTGTTTTGACCTCTATACAAGGAAAATCTTGCTCTGATGGGCCTCTGAGGAACAGATGTTAAAGGCTTACTCCATGATTAAAATCTCTTGATTTTCAGGGTGTAAGATCATTGCTGTTTATTTGTTTTTGTCCTCTTGTACAGACATTTGGCAGTTGATTAATAATGATTGAAAGTCTTGTAAATGCTTATTTATGTTTCTTACAAAGGCTGATATTCAGTGGGATATTTTATAACAGCAGATTGTTTCCTAGTGAGAGGTTGTTGGAATTTTGTTTTTTATATGAAAATGTGAAATTAGTTTGTGTTCCAATAACTTTTTTGTCAGTTTTTCTCATGTATTTATGCACAAATTGTTTTGCAGGTTTGCTTCTGCTGAGAAACTGATGAACCAATTGTAGATTTCCATTATTTTCAGTTCTAGTTTAGATTTCTATACATGGTTAGTTTTCATTTCCATTTCCATTTCAATGAACCGTTGGAAAGCAATTTATCCTGCGTAATCCCTATACTCATTATTAAACTGGTTTGATTTCGAAACATGGTAATATGTCATTAGGATAAAAATCCCTCTTTCCCTGGCAGGTAATTCCAGCAGAGTCATGATCAGAATCTTTTACATGTTGACTTCCATGAGTGAACGTAATTCTTCTGGCATGTTTGATTTTTCATTTGGTTGGGTCAATTTTAAAAATTTCACTTGGACACAAGCCAAGTTCTAGAATCCCACCTTTCGACTGATCTCAGTGAGTCTGTTGGCAGATTTTGAGTAGCTGGCATAAATAGAGCTCATTTACAGGAATAGTGACCCTAATTTCCAGACAGGGTAAAACCACTCATTTCCCACTGAATGCTCCAAACAGCTACCTCTTTCATACAAACTCTCTTATAAAATGGAGAATGCGTAAACTTCGAGGTGTCGGGAATTTTCCCAACCTCTAAGAGGGTAGAGGACCACAAAAATTGCAGAAGTACCCTCGGTGGAACTGTTCACTGATGTGGCTCCACATTCAGGCAAGTTTCCCAGTGGATGTGCTGTTTGGAAACCCATTCACTGAAGCCATTAAGGCACTTATAACCTCAATGAGTGGTAATTTTTAGAGAGGCAGACTTATTTACTGGATTCCCAAAGTCTTTGCAGCTGTGTCTGTAGCTTGGCAGTGCTCTAGCGATGTCTTCATGGGAGGCTATAAACTGGGATAAAGGATTAACACGATTCATTTCTCCCATTGACTAAACAGGTCATACCTTCTACCTGTCTTCACCTATCCCCACTTCACCACTCAGCTCTTGCTACCCCCTTTATCTGCAGCTCCCCCCACACCCACCCTGAGTCCTGAAGAAGGGTTACCTCTGAAATGTCGACTTCTCCACTTGCTGATGCTGCCTGGCTTGCTGTGTTCTTCTAGCCTCCTGTCTGTCTATAAAGGATGAGAAAAGCTGCATTCAGTGCATATGAGGGCTAATGCACCCATATGGAGGCACTTAATAGAACTGGGCCTTCAATCTCTCTATTCTATTTGGCCCTTTTATGAGCACCTCCATTTTCAGCCGTCTTTTCACTCCCCCTCTTCCCGATCAATGCTCACTTATCTCAATGGAGCTGAAGGCCAGCTCTTCCATCAGGCTCTCGAATTGTCTCCTGCATCGTATGCTGCTTGCTGTCACTCATTTATTGGTGAACACAGAATTGTCACTCCAATAAGATTGCACTGGTGTCTGAACCTACCAACGTGCCTGTTACCAGCTGTATTAAATAAACCTGTCCCACATGCTGAAAATTTTAAGGATGATTTTTAAAATGAAAACTACACCAGATTACCACTCCAAACTAGATACTAAACAAGATCTTTTTAATGCAGTTTTTTTTTCATAAATTTTGTCACAACATGTCGGGATCTTGACCAAATGGGCCAATAGGCTGAGGAGTGGCAGATGGAGTTTAATTCAGATAAATGCGAGGTGCTGCATTTTGGGAAAGCAAATCTTAGCAGGACTCATACACTTAATGGTAAGGTCCTAGGGAGTGTTGCTGAACAAAAAGACCTTGGAGTGCAGGTCCATAGCTCCTTGAAAGTAGAGTCACAGGTAGAAAGGATAGTGAAGAAGGTGTTTGGTATGATTTCCTTTATTGGTCAGAGCATTGAGTACAGCAGTTGGGAGGTCACTTTGCTGCTGTACAGGACATCAGTCAGGCCACTGTTGGAATATTGCGTGCAATTCTGGTCTCCTTCCTTTCAGAAAGATGATGTGAAACTTGATAGGATTCAGAAAAGATTTACAAGGATGTTGCCAAGATTGGAAAATTTGAGGTACAGAGAGAGAGGCTGAATTGGCTGGACTGTTTTCCCTGGAGCACTGGAGGCTGATGGGTGACCTTATAGAGGTTTATAAAATCATGAGGGGCATGGATAGGGTAAGTAGACAAAGCCTTTTCCCTAGGATGGGGGAGTCCAGAACTAGAGGGCATAGGTTTAGGGTGAGAGGGGAAATATAAAAGGGACCTCAGGGGCAACTTTTTCATGCAGAGAGTGCTGCGTAAGTGAAATGGCTGCCAGAGGAAGTGGTGGAGATAGTACAATTGCAACATTTAAAAGGCATCTGGATGGGTATATGAATAGGAAGGGTTTGGAGGGATATGGGCTGGGTGCTCGATTGGGTTGGGATATCTGGTCAACATGGACAAGTTGGACTGAAGGGTCTGTTTCCATGCTGTACATCTCTATGACTCTATGACTCTAAGTCAGGATTGGAAATGTTCCTGAAGCCCATGCTTTCTACAAATTCAGAATATTCCCATTACTATTTTAAAGTATATTTACTATATGCAGGTAAAATATGCATTCCTTAAACAAGGGTGTTATGAGTGAAGAATGAAGGCAAATAGATGAAGTTCTGATTAATTAAATGACAGACCAGTTATAGGGATAGGTTGAATAGGCTAGGGCTGTTTTCCCTGGGGCATCAAAGGCTGAGGAATGACCTCATAGAGGTTTATAAGATCATGAGGGACATAGATAGGATAAATAGGTAAAGTCTCTTCCCTGTGGTCGTACCTGAGGACTGGAGAGAGGCAAATGTAATTCCTCTCTTCAAGAAAGGAAATAGGGAAATCCCCGGCAATTACAGACCAGTAAGTCTCACGTCTGTCATCTGCAAGGTGTTAGAAAGGATTCTGAGGGATAGGATTTATGACCATTTGATTAAATGCAGTCAACACGGCTTTGTGAGGGGCAGGTCATGCCTCACAAATCTTATCGAGTTCTTTGAGGACGTGACTAGAAATGTTATTGAGGGTTGAGCTGTGGATGTGGTGCATATGGACTTCAACAAGGCATTTGATAAGGTTCCCCATGGTAGGCTCATTCAGAAGGTCAGGAGGAATGGAATACAGGGGAACTTAGCTGTCTGGATACAGAATTGGCTGGCCAACAGAATACAGCGAGTGGTAGTAGAAGGAAAATATTCTGCCTGGAAGTCAGTGATGAGTGGTGTTCCACAGGGCTCTGTCCTTGGGCCTCTACTGTTTGTAATTTTTATTAATGACTTGGATGAGGGGATTGAAGGATGGGTCAGCAGGTTTGCAGATGATACAAAGGTTGGAGGTGTTGTTGACAGTATAGAGGGCAGTTGTAGGCTGCAGCGAGACATTGACAGGATGCAGAGATGGGCTGAGAGGTGGCAGATGGAGTTCAACCTGGATAAATGTGAGGTGTTGCATTTTGGAAGGTCGAATTTGAAAGCTGAGTACAGGATTAAGGATAGGATGCTGTGGTTCTGTTCGCCGAGCTGGAAGTTTTTGTTGCAAACGTTTCGTCCCCTGTCTAGGTGACATCCTCAGTGCTTGGGAGCCTCCTGTGAAGCGCTTCTGTGGTGTTTCCTCCGGAATTTATAGTGGCCTATCCCTGCCGCTTCCGGTTGTCAGTTTCAGCTATCCGCTGTAGTGGCATGCCCGAAACATTGATTCTCCTGCTCCTTGGATGCTGCCTGACCTGCTGCGCTTTTCCAGCAACACATTTTCAATCCAAGTGGACAGCGTTGTTAAGAAAGCATATGGTGTTTTGGCTTTCATTAACAGGGGGATTGAGTTTAAGAGTCATGAGATCTTGTTGCAGCTCTATAAAACTTTGGTTAGACCGCACTTGGAATACTGCGTCCAGTTCTGGTCGCCCTATTATAGGAAAGATGTGGATGCTTTGGAGAAGGTTCAGAGGAGGTTTACCAGGTTGCTGCCTTTACTGGAGGGCTTATCTTATGAAGAGAGGTTGACTGAGTTTGGACTTTTCTCATTGGAGAAAAGGAGGAGGAGAGGGGACCTAATTGAGGTATACAAGATAATGAGAGGCATAGATAGAGTCAATAGCCAGAGACTATTTCCCAGGGCAGAAATGACTAACACGAGGGGTCATAGTTTTAAGCTGATTGGAAGAAAGTATAGAGGGGATGTCAGAGGCGGGTTCTTTACACAGAGAGTTGTGAGAGCATGGCGTTGCCAGCTGCAGTTGTGGAAGCAAGGTCATTGGGGACATTTAAGAGACTGCTGGACATGCATTTGATCACAGAAATTTGAGGGTGCATACATGGGGATTAATGGTCAGCACAACATCGTGAGCTGAAGGGCCTGTTCTGTGCTGTACTTTTCTATGTTCTATGGGGTGGGAGAGTTCAGAACTAGAGTGCATCGGTTTAGGGTGAGAGGGGAAAGATATAAAAGAGACATAAAGGACAGCATTTTCATGCAGAGGGTGGTACGTGTATGGAATGAGCTACAGAGGAAGTGGTGGAGGCTAGTATGAATGCAACATTTAAAAAGCACCTGGATGGGTATATGAATAGGAAGGGCTTGGAGGGATATGGGCCGGGTGCTGGCAGGTGGGACTAGATTGGGTTGGGATATCTGGTCGGCATGGATGGGTTGGACCAAAGCGTCTGTTTCCGTGCTGTACATCTCTATGACTCTATGCATAAGGTCATGGAAGAAGGTATTGAGGAGGAATGGATGGAAAGAAAATATCAGGGGAGCATGGAGGGGACCTGTCAAACATACCTTTCAACAGATTGTTGAAGTCAGCCTCGGCTGATCGCTTATATGTGGGTGTTTAGATCAGAGGAGCCTTCATCAGGAAGGCTTTTGCCCAAAACGTCAATTTTCCTGCTCCTCGGATGCTGCCTGACCTGCTGTGCTTTTCCAGCACCACTCTGATCTAAACTCTGGTTTCCAGCATCTGCAGTCCTCAGTTTTGCCCTGATGGGTTTTATACCTCTAGTCCTCAAAAAGCTTGGAATAATCCATGATAATTAAAAGGAGGAGTTCAGCAAGTCAAATGTGCAGGATGCATGCTCTCCATTCACAGCATAAACCTGAGAATCAGATCAAGAATCCCAGAATCAGCTCCCATCCACCATATCTTTATTTATTCTTTTACCGGATGTGGGTGTCACTAGCTAAGTCCAGCATAATTTCCAAAACACTAATTCAGCTTGAAGAGCAGGTGTTGCTGTGCCAAACTGAACTGCTGTATTTGGTGTGGTGTAGGTTTCCCCACACTGCTGCTCAGATAGGAATTCCAGGATTTTGATCGAGTGACAGTGAAGGAACAGTGATATATTTCCTGGTTGGGATACAATGTAGTTTGGATGGGAAAATGCAGGTGGTAACATTCCTGTGTACCTGCTATCTTTAAACTTCAAAGTCTTCTGTCCTGAGTAACCTTGTCCTCAGAAAAGAATTATGTCAAAAGAAGAAGTAGATGTAAGTGATATGGACCACTTTTCGGTAAGATCACAACTGATCTTCCATCTCAAACCTAATCAATACCTGATCATCTGATGATTCTTTTAATTTCTTGTGCAAAAATAGGTGAAGTCTGCACATTGACTTAGAAATAGGAATGTGATTGTACTGGAGAGGATGCAGAGGAGATTTACCAAGATACTGTCTGGGCTAGAGAGCTTCAGTGATGAAGACAAATTGGAGAGGCTGGGGTTGTTTTCACTGCAGCAGCAGAGATTGAGAAGGGACATGAATGATGTATCAAATTAAGAGGAGCATAGACAGGGTAGTCAGAAAGAAAATTCTCCCCCTTGCAGGAGGAATCACAGACCTGGGGCTTAGATTTGACATAAGGTTTAGAGGGAATGCCAAGATCTTTTTTTCTTCCTAGAAGGTGGTAGGAATCTGAAACTCACCTTTTTTAAGGGTAGCAGAGGCAAAGGCCCTTATAGCATGTTGAAAGTATTTAGATGTCCATTTGTGATACAATGCTATGGATCAAGTGCAGAGAAATGGGCTTAGAATAGTTGGGTGGTTGTTTTTGTGGCTGATGTGATAGGCTGAGGAGCCTTTTACTGTGATGTAGATCTCTAAATAAATACGTAAACATCTTTCAATTTAGTATCCAATGAATGTAAATGTACTTTTTCATTTTGGTGCTTGATGACTACAGAAAACATGCTGATAGAAAATCCATCAAGATGCATTATGGAGGGTAGGTTCCCCTCTCATGAGCACCACTTTCATGACCATAGATCATAACTCTGGATCACATAAGAACATATTGAACTTTTAAGTTCCAACTTTTCTATATAGAGAGGTCTGATAAAGTGAAAATGACTGTGAATATAAATTCAGTGGCTGTCTGGAGAGGAAGTCTGGAAGGTTACACTTAGAGGTGTCAAAGAAGTTTAAACAGGAGAAAATGCACTGCAAACTGAAGTGAAAGCTCCTGGGAGTTACCTCTCACTGTAAATGTTATAGAAAAAAAACAACAATCTGGACAAGAGGCATGTTTTGAATCTTTCCCTTTGAAGATTACATAAAGACAGGAATAATAGCCAGTTCAGCTTTGGTATATGGTGTGAGCAGAAGAAAGTATGTGAGTGAGTTGAAGTACTTATATGTACTAGTATGAGGTTGACTATGAAAGTCACAGTTAAAAAAGTACCCATTAATCTCCCATGCATTGTAGGGAAGGTAATATCTCACTCTGAGTGCTGGAAACCAGTTAATTAGTAGGCCAGTTAATAGGAAATGAGACAAAATCATTTTAATCAACCTTCTAAGCCAAAAGTATTGAAATTGACTGCTCCAGTATCTAATATCCACTATCTACAATTTACAAACAACCTAGAGACTGAACCATATAGCTTTCATATTTATGGACTTACTTCTCATTTCTAATCTGGTGTATATATACTGAATTGTTCTACTTCTCACATTTAGTAACCAATAAACTCACTTTTCTATTAATTAAAAAAAAAGTAGAAATTCGTTTTGGTTGAAGAGAAAGGTACCCACAAGGAAGGGGATCCTTTATTTACCTTGTTGTGAACAACCAAGGGGTTGGAGGGTGAGTATTTTTAGATTAGATTCCCTACAATGTGGAAACAGGCCCTTCAGCCCAACCAGTCCACACTGACCCTCAAAGCGCAACCCACCCAGACCCATTTCCCTCTGACTAATGCACCTAACACTATTGGCAATTTAGCCTGCACATTTTTAGACTGTGGGAGGAAACCAGAGCACCCGGAGGAAACCCATGCAGACACGGGGAAAACATGCAAACTCCACATCGTCGCCCGAGGCTGGAATTGAACCTGGGATCCTGGTGCTGTGAGGCAACAGTGCTAACCACTGAGCCACCATACCACCCTATGGAAGAGGATCCAGTTTTCCACTCCTCACCCAGGAGACTGACAATTTGGGTTATCCCATCTGGGACTGTAATAATTTGGGAAATCTTGTCCTGGCTCTTGTCATAACACAACAGGCTACATTCAGTCAGACATGTTGTTGAACAAATGGGAGTTTTTCACGTTGAATATTAACTGGATCTCAAAACACAAGGCAGGTAATCAACTTAGCATCTGAGGCTAAATTAAGAACAGAAAGATTTTAGATTTTATTTTTTGCTTTCCCCCAGCATCTATGGCATTTTATTTTTATTTCAATACTGACGTCATGGTCTGCTCACCCTGTTTATGACACAACCATTGCAGGTCTCTTTTAGTCAGAATATGCCACACGGCTGTGATGGAAGAGGCTGGAAGTGATACATTTGCTTGGTTTAATTCTAGTGTTCAGTAACACCAACAGCAGCTGCACTCTTGAGTTCAATTTCATGGCCACTGAATGGAAAAATAATTGAAAAACACTACAATGACAGAAAATGAAAGCATATATAAGTTTAACCACACTTCATTTTTCTGCTTTTCAGCAATGACAGTGAGCTAATCTTTCACATTAAGTCAATATACAGTTACTGTATATGAGATACAGACTGAATTGTTCAATGCATAGCAGAGAAATATCAGTATGCTTTTTAATTGCCATTGCTCAAGAGATATTGTCATCCATCATGTCATAGCTTTTATTCCTGCAACACGTAGTATTGAATGCCACTGAGTTTATTTTATTTATTTATAAAATCATCCTTTCTTATCACTTTTTGTTTGCATGGCCATTATAGGGACACTAAAGCAGTGTCTTGTTTAAACTTTGTTCAGTCAAGTGGGGGATCAGCATCAAAGCACATGGAGGGTTTATTAATTTGGTGATTGGTGTCATTGTCTTAAACAATCCCTTCTGTATACTATCTATTTTCACAACTTTTTTTAATAAAGAAATATCAATCTCCAAAAAGATGAAAACAGGCAATATAAAGAGAAAAAAATCAATGAAATATTAAGAGAGTGCAAACAGTTGTGGTATTAACAAATTGAATAAATGATTTCACTGGGGACCAGAATTGCTTCTCAGTCTCTAATTCCATGACTTTTTTTTTAGCAGCAACAGTAAGAGATTTCTCTAAGCAGCTAAGGATTCCTCTTGGACTTTCAACATGATGGGCAGAGATAATATCGAAGAGAATAAATCAATAAAGCAGCTTGAAATGGTTTTATTGACTCATTTTTGACCAAGAATTGGTTCAGAAAGCAAGCACTAAGCTAGAGGATTCATTTCCACATAGTTCTTTATCTGCTGGCTTAAATATTGTATCTTCAAATGAGTATTAGAGGCATTAGATTTATATGCATTTTATCTGTATATTGCTGATCTCATACTGACTTCAATATTGATTGTGAGTAGGGGTAAAGGCAGCATAAGCCTTTTCTCTGTATAAAGCATATTTGGTCAAACAGTAAATGCATTAATACTATTGCACCAAAGGTCTGATTTATAAAATCATATTTAGTGATTATCAAGGCATGATAAATTATTTGCAGAGTTCTTGAATGTCCCAAGTGTCAAGGTCTGAAATGCAGCCACTTTCTGTTTCCAATTTCATTTTAATTTTTGGAAGCATCTTGGAAGAAACAGCATATTTAGCTAGTTTTAGATGTTTTACCATAGGTACTACCAATCTCTCACCACAGAAGTACTGTGACGATTTCAGACCTATGCCATTTAAACTACGATTTACCAGCAGACAATGAAATGCCAGAGCTATGATTTTCCCCTGATTCTGATGAATATAAGAATACAAATACTGCGGGACCTGGAGTAAGCTATTTGCTCCTCTGCTATTCAATATGATCATGACTGATCTTTTTCCCAAGCTCCACTTTCCCACATAATCCCATTATCCTTTGTTTCGAAAATATCTATTGATCCATCTTAAGACCATAAGACCATAAGACATAGGAGTGGAAGTAAGGCCATTCGGCCCATCGAGTCCACTCCGCCATTCAATCATGGCTGATGCGCATTTCAGCTCCACTTACCAGCGTTCTCCCCGTAGCCCTTAATTCCTCGTGACAACAAGAATCTATCAATCTCGGCCTTCAACTGGACTTCATTGAGTTGTAGAAATGAGTTGAGTTGCTATAAATGTGTTTTGCTTATTGCTGATGTCTTTTCGAAGTGGATTGAAGCCTACCCTCCTCCTAACGCTACTGCTGAGACTGTGGTGAAGATTTTGT
>NC_057714.1:92754574-92761221 GCF_004010195.1 Chiloscyllium plagiosum | reverse complement strand
GCCGCCTTCCTGACTTATATACTCACTTTTCCTCCCCGGCTGCCCCTCTGCTTGCTGTCACTTCCTCTGCTGCTCCCGCTCTTTCTGTGGAGAGAGAGTAAAAAAACACACCGCTGCCCGCTACAGGTAAGCAATTTTAAAACAAACTGTCTTACCTTTGCTGTAGTCTCCCGGGTTCGCTTTTACCTTCGACGCTGCTCCCACTCAAATCTTGCATATTCTCAAGTCCGAGCATCTGTAGCTTTTTGGGTGGAGAATTCCAAATACTCACAACCCATTGAATGAAGAAAGTTTTCCTAATCTCAGTCTTAAATGGCCAGCCCATTATTCTAGGAATAGCTACCTCAGTTTGAGGAAATTTCATGTTAGCATCTGCTTTGTTAAACTCCTAGAGGATGTTGTACATTTCAATGAGATCATCTCTTATTCTCCGAGATGGTAGGAATTGTAGACCTAGTCTATGCAATCTCTCCACTCATGCAGTCAGTTGAATGAACACTTGATGCATTTCCTTTCAGAAAATTACGTACTTCCTCAGACAAAAACTGTACACAGTATGATCACCAATTGGTGTGACCTCACCAATGCCCTGTGTAATTGTAGCAAGACATCATTATGCCTGCACTTGAATCCCCTCGTTGTGAAGGCCAATGTACAGTTTGCCTTCTTTACTGCCTGCTGTACCTGCACATTTACTTTCAATAACTAGTGCATGAGGACAGCCAGGTCTTGTTGAACATTCCCTCTGTCGGTTCAAAGCCATTCAAAAAATAATTTGCCTTTCTATTTTTGCTGCCAAAGTGGATAACGTTACATTTACCCACATTAATCTGCATCTGCCACGCACTGGCCGACTCCCTCAGCCTGTCCAAATCACGCCGCAACATCTGTGGATCTTCCTCACAGCTTACTCTTACACTCAGGTTTGTGTCATGGCTGACCTGTTTGAATTTGAACTTCCACATTCCCATTCACACCCAATAACCTATGAGTCCTTTTCCTAACAAAAACATATCTTTCTCCACCTAACAAATATTCAAAGTTTCTCCACTGCCTTCTGAAGCTGAGGGTTCCAAAGTCATGCACATCTCTGAGAGATTTAAAAAAAAATCTCCTGGTCTCTGTCCTCCAAGGATGTCTCTTGATTCTTAAACTGTCTTTGTACTTCAGTACTCACCCACTAATGGAAACAGCTTTTCCATTTCCATTTTCTCAAGACCTCGTGTTCAACCAAGCCACCGCTCACTCTTCGAAAGTCCATTGTAAACAAGCGATCTTTCTCCATAGGACAACTCACTCGTTCCAGCTACCAATCTGATAAAGCTCCTCTGAACTTTTTCCAAAGTATTGATATCCTTCCTTAAGCAAAGAAACTAAAACTGCACACATTATTCATAATTCTAGTTTGGAAGAAGAGTCATACTGGATTTGAGGTGTCAACTCGGTTTATCTTTCTGCTGATGCTGCCAGACATGTTGAATTTCTCCAGCATTCTCTGTGTTTAATCCATACTTTTATGTTCAGTCTCGCTCACTATAAAGGATAGAATTCTATTCTCCTTCTTAATTACTTGCTGTGCCTGCACATTAACTTGACCCAAACCAGCTTTCCTTCCATTGGCTCTGTCAATACTTCCCACTGCCTCAGGAACATAATCAAAAACTCCTCCCACACTGGTTATACTCTCTTCCACCTCTTCCATCAGACAAAAGGTATGCAAGTTTGAAAACACAAACCAACAGATTCAAAAAGAGCTTCCCCCCCACTGTTATCAGACCTATGAACAGACCTCATATTTTAAAGTTGATCTTTCTCTGTACCTTCTCTGTGGCTGTAACACTATGTTCTGCATTCAGTTATATTACTCCAATGTACTTATGTAATATATAATTTGTCTGGATAGCACTCAAAACAATACTTCCATTGTATTTCGGTATATGTGACAATAATAAATCAAATTGTGTGATTCATGCACTAGAACTGAAAAATGTGTTGCTGGAAAAGTGCAGCAGGTCAGGCAGCATCCAAGGAGTAGGAGAATCGATGTTTCGGGCATAAGCCCTTCTTCAGGGCTTATTCCTGAAGAAGGGCTCATGCCCGAAACGTTGATTCTCCTGCTCCTTGGATGCTGCCTGACCTGCTGCGCTTTTCTAGCAACACATTTTTCAGCTCTGATCTCCAGCATCTGCAGTCCTCACTTTCTCCTTATGCACTAGAACTCCTAGATCTTTCTACACCTCAGAATTCAGCAGTCATCCTACATTTAAGTAATAAGCTGTTTTTTTTTTAATTCTCCTTGCCACTGTGAATAATTACACATTTTTCCAGATTATACCCCACCTTCCAGTTTTTATACACTCATTCGATATCTTTACAGGTCTTAAATTTCTTATTTCCACTTCACAACATAATTATCAGCCTATATTTGCGTTATCTGCAAATGTAAATACCATGCCTTTGCACCTCTCACCTAAATCATTGGTATCAATTATAAAAATTTGAGGATCCAGCAGAGATGCCTTTAAAGCACCACTCATTACATCGTGTCAGTCAGATAGATACCTGTTAGTGCAAACTCTCTGTTTTCTGCAAGACAGCCAATCTTCTATCCATGTTGGTATGTAATCCCCATTTCACAACTGCCCCTCCTGTACCTTTAAATACAGCGGTAAATTCCAACCCTACAGGTTCTTGACATGTTGAGCACTTCTATTAATTACAGAAAGTAATCAGCACATATATGTATTTTTGGTTCAAATTGATGATAATTGAATTGTTTCCATTAGCTCCAGTTCCACAATCGTTCGCTCCAAGTGATGCACTGTTTTGAAATTACACAAGAATTAATATTATCGATTACACCGAGTAGTCGCGGGAACTGAGCAGTTGCAGCAGGACATGCTGCAATTTGCAATTACAACTTGGTAATGTGCAGTAACTATTACGGCCATGCTTGTCTCAAAACAGCTGAAAGCAATGTTGTCCGGTGTTTGCAGTTTAAGCGTATTTCACGCACTGATATCATTTGTTGAATTAGGCAGTGAAAGGCTTCCAGAAATTTGCAATGCTTTGTTGTAAATCCTTAATATAGGACAAATACCCCTTTCCACTTTTCCTTGTTAAGATACTGCAGCTCTTTTTTAAAAATGTATTTCATTAATAGTAAACTTATTATTTAATTCACCACTAAATCACCTGATTAACTAATGAAACAAATGACAATTAACAAGCACAGTCCATTATTTCATTTGATTTATTGTAGTCACATGTACCTAAGTACAGTGAAAGGTTGTGTTTTGTGAGCAATACAGGCAGATCATAGCAAACAAGGAAATACAGATCATAGGGTGATTAGCCACAGTGAAGTCAGGAAGCAATGCAACAATAACAAAAAGTAAAATGGTGGATGGAAACAAAGGGAAGAGTTAAATCAAACTCATGCAGAACATGGAGATAATGCACTACATCCTCTGTGGTGCCCATCACTATCTAAAGGCTTCAAGGGTCCTGGTGGACACAGCCTGTTCCCTCTCTTAAGGATGACTAAGTATGAATGTACATAGAACATAGAAGAATACAGCGCAGTACAGGCGCTTTGGCCCTCGATGTTGCGCCGATCCAAGCCCACCTAACCTATACTAACCCACTATCCTCCATATACCTATCCAATGCCCGCTTAAATGCCCATAAAGAGGGAGAGTCCACCACTGCTACTGGTAGGGCATTCCATGAACTTACGACTCGCTGAGTGAAGAAGAATGTAGCCATGGAAGAGGGCAGGCAGTTGAGAACTTTGACCTCCTTAAAGGCCAACTGCCTGGATCTGGTGATAGCTACTATAGTGAGGCCTAGAAGCAGACACACAAGGAAATCCTCCAATTTACTCAACCAATGTACACATATTCCAGGGATTACACAACACTGCAGAATAAGAAGCAGCTTTTTTTGATACTCCACTATCAAGTCACCCAAATAATTGGCTAAAGAGCAATTACCAAGCATCACCCTCAAAAGGCTGTGCAACAATAACAGAGTTGAAGGTAGGGTATGAAGAGATAAAGAGACAGAATTATCATCAAGTTCAAGTAGCTAAACAGGGAATATGGTCTCCTGCAACCACCATACACATGGTCCACAGACTCCACAGCACCATATATTACACTTACTTAGTCTTCAGTCAAGTGCCACTGAAAACAAAACTCTTTTATGACTTTCTATCACCTGAACCTCAATTTCTTGCTGAATCTTAACAGGTGAGAGTCTGCCTCTTGGAATCACAGGACCTAACAGCAGAGAAGGAGGCAATGTGGCCCATTATACTCGCTTTAGAAAAGAGTTATCTGAATATTCTCCCCCCTCCCACTTCATTCTTTCCCTGTTACCTTACATATATTTTCAATTCCAAATATTTAATTGATATCCTATTTAAAGTTACACTCTTGAATTGATTTTACCAACATTTCAGGTAACATATTCCGGACCAGAATGAGTTTCTTTCTTTCTTGTCTTTCTGGATTGTTTGCATAACCTCTTTAGCTTGTGCCCTGTGGTTACTGGTCTATTGTCTAATGAAAACTGCTTATAGAACATAGAACATTACAGCGCAGGTACAGGCCCTTCGGCCCTCGATGTTGCGCTGCCCTGTCATACTAATCTGAAGCCCATCCCACCTATACTATTCCATGTGCGTCCATATGCCTGTCCAATGACGACCTAAATGCACTTAAACTTGGCAAATTTACTATCGTTGCAGGCAAAGCATTCCATATTCTAAAACTCTCCTAATTGTGAAAACCTCAATTTAAGCTTCATCTGATTGGCCATTTCACGTGTATAATAGGACTGTCTCATTCTCAAATTTCATGAATTAACCAGAATAATGATTTGCCCTGATGGGTACTGCTCCATAATTGCCTTGTTGAGTTGATCATATGTTCTCACAACACAAGTGCTTGGAGGACATTCACTTTCTTGTCGATGCTTTCCCCTCACCTTAAAATCCTTTGACCTGACAATAAGTTTGAAAAAGATGGAAAGCTTATATCAACCCATCACTGGCTATGTAATCCAAGACCTCACAGTCACTAACAATAGCACACCCTTCTGTTCTGCGCAGATGGTTTGCTATCTTGGGAGCATGACACTACATCAATAAACTTCACCATTATCTGGTAAAAGGAAGCTCAGTGTTAAAGGGCAATCAAACCCATTGACTTTGCAAAGCGATTAGGGTTTGCCTCACTTAACCTAATGACGGAGCAGTGCTTCGAAAGCTTGCGATTTTAAATAAACCTGCTAGATTGTAACCTTGTGTCATGTGACTTCTGACTTTGCTCACCTCAGTCGAACACTGGCTTCTCCCCATCATGGTTTGTCCCAGAACAGAGATTGAAGTGTTTCATGGATGCCAGATGTGAACAGGCCACTGTCATCACAGCAACTAGAAGCATTCCATCATCATTGTCTAAGATCTATTTGCAAGATCAGGTGACAGGATGAAAATACAACTCAAGACGCTGGCAAAGTGTTGCATATCTAGCACAACAAGCATGTACCTCAGAATTCCCTGAGTTGGTCAAATTCTTCATAGGGAGGCTTTCTGAGATTAAAGGAAATATTCTACAGCCTGGGAACCCAAACCACAGCAGAGAACGGTGGGTGACAATAGACAATAGGTGCAGGAGTAGGCCATTCTGCCCTTCGAGCCTGCACCACCATTCAATATGATCATGGCTGATCATCCTTAATTAGTATCCTGGTCCTGCCCTATCTCCATAACCCTTGATTCCACAATCCTTGAGAGCTCTATCCAACTCTTTCTTAAATGAATCCAGAGACTGGGCCTCCACGGCCCTCTGGGGCAGAGCATTCCACACAGCCACCACTCTCTGGGTGAAGAAGTTTCTCCTCATTTCTGTCCTAAATGGTCTACCCCATATTTTTAAGCTGTGTCCTCTGGTTCGGCACTCACCCATCAGTGGAAACATGTTTCCTACCTCCAGAGTGTCCAATCCTTTAATAATCTTATATGTCTCAATCAGATCCTCTCCCAGTCTTCTAAACCCAAGGGTATACAAGCCTAGTCACTCCAGTCTTTCAGTGTAAGGTAATCCCACCATTCCAGGAATTGACCTTGTGAACCTAAGCTGCACTCCCTCAATAGCCAGAATGTCTTTCCTCAAATTTGGAGACCAGAACTGCACACAGTACTCCAGGTGTGGTCTCACCAGGGCCCTGTACAGCTACAGAAGCACCTCTTTGCTTCTATACTCAATTCCTCTTGTTATGAAGGCCAGCATGCTATCAGCCTTCTTCACTACCTGCTGTACCGGCATGGTTACCTTCATTGACTGGTGTACAAGAACACCCAGATCCCTCTGTACTGCCCCTTTACCTAAATTGATTCCATTGAGGTAGAAATCTGCCTTCCTGTTCTTGCTACCAAAGTGGATAACCATACATTTATCCACATTAAACTGCATCTGCCATGCATCTGACCACTCACCTAACCTATCCAGGTCACCCTGTAATCTCCTAACATCCTCATCACTTTTCACCCTGCCACCCAGCTTTGTATCATCAGCAAATTTGCTAATGTTACTTTTAATACCATCATCTATATCATTAATGTATATTGTAAAAAGCTG
>NC_057714.1:92701261-92753627 GCF_004010195.1 Chiloscyllium plagiosum | reverse complement strand
TTAATGAAATAGAAGATGGTATTAGTAATAACATTAGCAAATTTGCTGATGATACGAAGCTGGGTGACAGGGTGAAATGTGAGGAGGATGTTAGGAGATTACAGGGTGACCTGGACAGGTTAGGTGAGTGGTCAGATGCATGGCAGATGCAGTTTAATGTGGATAAATGTATGGTTATCCACTTTGGTGGCAAAAACAGGAAGGCAGATTACTATCTAAATGGAATCAATTTAGGTAAAGGGGCAGTCAGAGAGATTTGGGTGTTCTTGTACACCAGTCAATGAAGGTAAGCATACAGGTACAGCAGGTAGTGAAGAAGGCTAATAGCATGCTGGCCTTCATAACAAGAGGAATTGAGTATCGAAGCAAAGAGTTTCTTCTGCAGCTGTACAGGGCCCTGGTGAGACCACACCTGGAGTATTGTCTGCAGTTCTGGTCTCCAAATTTGAGGAAAGACATTCTGGCTATTGAGGGAGTGCAGCGTAGGTTCACAAGGTCAATTCCTGGAATGGTGGGACGACCTTACACTGAAAGATTGGGTTTGTATACTCTTGAGTTTAGAAGACTGAGAGGGGATCTGATTGAGACGTATAAGATTATTAAAGGATTGGACACTCTGGAGGCAGGAAACATGTTTCCGCTGATGGGTGAGTGCCGAACCAGAGGACACAGCTTAAAAATACGAGGTAGACCATTTAGGACAGAGATGAGGAGAAACTTCTTCACCCAGAGAGTGGTGGCAGCGTGTAATGCTCTGCCCCAGAGGGCAGTGGAGGCTCAGTCTCTAGATTCATTTAAGAAAGTCTCTAGATTCATTTGTAACAGCCTCCACCACTACCCCTGGCAGGACATTTCATACACACACCACCCTCTGCATGAAAACATTGCCCCTTAGGTCCTATTTAAATCTTTCCCCTTTTACTTTAAACATAGAGCTCTCAAGGATAGTGGAATCAAGGGTTATGGAGATAGGGCAGGAACAGGATACTAATTAAGGATGATCAGCCATGATCATATTGAATAGTGGTGCAGGCTCGAAAGGCAGAATGGCCTACTCCTGCACCTTTTGTCTACTGTCTATAATCGAAAACTGAGATATAAAGACAAGACAACCCCAGGAACCCCATCCAGGACAAATATAAAAATAGAAAGCAGGAGACAACAGCTTCGCTTCACTTGGAGATCTCCACTGATGATGTTACCGAGCCAGGTAATGAAACATCTGGATATCAAACCTACAGCTCAGCGAGCAAACCTACACCCTAAACCTCAACCTGAGCTACAAATCTTCACAAACCTTGCAAAAACAAGTTGAAAGCCAATCTTGGAGCTTAGAAACTGTATCCTATTACTTCGGAAAGGAACAACCTTGGACAGGCCCAAATGAAGAAGTCTCTGTCATCGAGTGATTATAATGTTTGAGGACAATAGTCAAGTGCCTTCAGGACACATACACACATCATGAAGCCAATCCTACCAGCCATCCCTTCATACACAGTGTACTCAATCAGTTCAGCAGATTGTGTTTTGTAAACCAGGCTTTTTCTTTTGCCGAATGTGTATTTGTTGAAGCATTTGGAGGAATCACGACAGCATATAAAGTTTGTTCTTTTACTATCAGTTGTCCACGGATGAATACATTGTATGAGCTAAAAAATGTAGAATCATCAAGTCACAGAGATGTACAGCACAGAAACAGACCCTTTGGTCCAACTCCATGCCAACCAGATATCCTAAATAAATGTATTCCCATTTGCCAGCATTTGACCCATATCCCTATAAACCCTTCCTATCCATGTACACATCCAGATGCATTTTAAAAGTTGTAATTGTAACAGCCTCCACCACTACCCCTGGCAGGACATTTCATACACACACCACCCTCTGCATGAAAACATTGCCCCTTAGGTCCTATTTAAATCTTTCCCCTTTTACTTTAAACCTATGCCCTCTCGTCATGGACGCCCTCACCCTGAGGAAAATGCTTGTCTATTTACCTTGTCCATTCCCCTCACGATTTTATAAATTTCTGTAAACTTAACCCTCAGCCTCCGACACCTCAGAGAACATAGCCCCAGCCTATCACAACATCCTTTCTATAGCAGGGAGACCAGAATTGCATGCAGTATTCCAAAAGTGGCCTAACCAATGTCCTGCACAGCTGAAACATGACCTCACAACTCCTATACTCAATGCACTGACCAATGAAGGTAAGTATACCAAATGTCTTCTTCACTATCCTATCTACCTGCCACTCCACCTTCAAAGAAATATAAATCTGCGCTTCAAAGTCTCTTTGTTCAGCAACACTCCCCAGGATCTTGCCATTAAGTGTATGGATCCTGCCCTAATATGCCTTTCCAAGATGCAGGTCGTCCCATTTATCTAAGTAAGCAAAAAAGCACAGCAGCCTCAATGCTTGTGCAACAACTTCAGATGAGCTGGCATGGTCTGTGTTATCAAATGAATTCCAAATTTCTGTCCAGTGTTGCTCACCTACTATTGAAGGAATGCTTTGCTGTTGCAGTCATTCTTGATTCATTTTACACGTTAGGCAGGAGACGAGCAGAACCAGCAGGGAAATATTATACATGGCTGAAAATAGTGATCAGGTTTAACTGATCGTACCCTCATTTTAAGGCAGAGAATCAGTAGAAGTGTTGGAAGATTTCAGTGCCACAGTCATTTCAATCCTATCGATTACAAACTTTAAAAATTAAAAACACCCAAAATGTTATGTGATGTTGCAAAACTTCATGGCAATGTATTTTTTGTAATCCGTAATTGTTTATTACTGCATTTGTTTGCCTTCTTGTTAATTGCATCAGATACTGTTCATCATATTGCATATTAACTTGCTTCATAGTGAATTGTGAGCCATTGGTTCATGCTAAACTACCCAAAGTTTTGCACAAAGTTAAAACATATTCAATTGGTAGAATTAACTTCCATTGAAACAAGACCCAAGGAGTAGCACTAGCACACTGAAGTATGTTGTGAAAAAGTATCCTATTTCTAACAAATACATCAATTATAACATAAAAGCTTGGTATTAACTGGATGGCTAAATGACTGAGTTACAGGCTTGCACAGCTGTGACTGTTTAGGAAATGTATTATGTGCATACTGATTTAAAAGACATGTGTTCCATTCTCCATCATCCTGTCTATTGTAAACACACCAGAAGGAATTTTCCCATTTTTGGACTGAGTCGGGAAACAGGAGAGTCTCCTCGAGAGAAATTCAAAGCCAATGTTGTTCAGAAAGTTGATTCAATCCTCTCTCAATCAGGAAGCCGATTGGCTGACTGGCTGCTGAAATTACAAACCTGGAGCATATGGAACCATACGCCTGGAGTTGGCAGCCAATCAGGAACTGATATCTCCAAAACCCAACACAAACCCACCTGGACCCCCAGATGATGAAATAACGTTGGGGAGGTCAGCGCTGTTTTGTCAAGGAGAAGAGTTCTGATTCTCTGAGGCCACCTATCTGCCTTAGATCCAGTCCCTTGGTCGAGCATAAATTAACACAGATTGAATCTCAGTCTCTCCACCGTCCACCAAACTGTGAGCCTGCCCACACTGATAGACTAGTTCTTTCTCAGCCCTCCTAGAGTTAAAGCTATATCAATCCAAGCAGGATGAGGCCCTTAAAGTGGTCATCAATCGATCATGTAAGGGTCTTCAATGTTGCCAGGCCAGAAAAGTCAACCGTTAGTCTTTCCACCCAGAAATTAAATTCTGAGGAGGCAGGAAGGCGCAGGTATCTCCCTGATATAGCCCTTCCTTCCTGACACCTACCACACAGTTATTCACCCATTGGGTGGGTTTCCCATTTTGAAATTGACCAGACATATTTTTGACTCTATGCAATTCAACTGGGAGTGGGATAGCACAATTTCACGCACAAAAATACAATCCTGAAATGTTTCTTCAGTGCGAACTGGGAGAGTGCTGTGTATTTTTTTCTCATGGTTCGTCACCCAGTGATGAATTAACATTCCCATAAAAGCATTTCTAGGTTTGTGTTAAAAGTATCACTCTTACTTTTGAGCCATGATCAACTCCAAGACCTGAGCACATGATCTATGCTGATAACTCAGTGCACGTGCTGAGAGATGGCGACATTGTCTCTCAATATTTAATTATCATAAATAGACGATCAGGTCATTTGTCTCATTTGCGTCTATAGTGTATTCCTAAGCAGAAACTGTTGTTATGCAGCAATTATCACAGTCAGTGATTACACTTCAATAGTTCCTTGCTAGTGTTGAAACATAGAGTCATAGAGATGTATAACATGGAAACAGACCCTTCGGTCCAACCCGTCCATGCCAACATCTTGGAATAGCATGCTCATGTTTTATGAAGGTATTTTTTATTTATATACCACTTTCTTAAACCATGTAATTGAGGTTATTCAAATGGAAAATGCTGAAGGAGCTAACTGAAGTAGAGAGGGTTAAATGCCATGAGGAATTTAAATATTTAAACAAAGGTCAATTTAATTAGTAAATGCAGCCATATCAGAATAAGATATGTCATACTACCACAGATGTTGGAAATCTGAAACAAAAAACAAACTTGTGGAAAAAGCTCAGCAGAGGTCTGACAACATCTGCAGAAGAAAGCAGTGTTAACATTCAAGTTAGTTCTGATGAAGAGATACTGCCCTTGAAACATTGACTGTTTCCTCTACACAAATGTTACTAGGCCTGTTAAGATAGTTATTTTTTATTACAATTTTGCACAATTCTTTATTTTGGTTTTTCGCAATTTCAGTCATTAACAGAAAGAAAATAAGAATTTTCAGAAAATGCTTTGTCTAGGTTAAAGTAATCTAGTAGTCCAAATGTGTATACTCAGAGCACCATGCTTTAACTATAGATAGTAACTTGAATACAGAACAGTATGATGCCGTTAACATTGAAATTGCCTATCACTGTGCCACCTACAAGAGTAACAGTCACTAAACTGAGTTTTTAACTCAACATGAATTCTCCATGTTACAAATACAGCAGTTATCAGAAGCAGATATGTGGATGTCTTTCAGGCCAGGTAGGACCTGTACAAGAGGGTGGATTGCACCTAAACTGCACAGGCAGCAAAATCCTGGCAAGGAGATTTGCTAATGTCATTTCAGATGGTTTAAACTAATGTAACAGGGGATTGGGAAACAGGGCAGTAAGCCAGCAAGTGAAATGATTAAGGAGGAGTTATAGATTAAGACTGGTAAGGCAAAGGGGAAGAATAGACAGGGAGAAGTTACTGAATACAGCGAAACTGGTAGTCTGAGGTGTATTTGTTTTAATGCAAGATGCAAGATACATAAGACAGATAAACGTAGAGCTTGGATTAATATCTATAACTATGATATTAGATTAGATTACATTATATTACATTACATTACAGTGTGGAAACAGGCCCTTCGGCCCAACAAGTCCACACCGACCCACCGAAGCGCAACCCACCCATACCCCTACATTTACCCCTTACCTAACATTACGGGCAATTTAGCATGGCCAATTCACCTGACCTGCACATCTTTGGACTGTGGGAGGAAACCGGAGCACCCGGAGGAAACCCACGCAGACACGGGGAGAATGTGCAAACTCCACACAGTCAGTCGCCTGAGGCGGGAATTGAACCCGGGTCTCAGGCGCTGTGAGGCAGCAGTGCTAACCACTGTGCCACCGTGCCGCCCACTGCCACCGTGCCGCCCACTATATTGTAGCTATCACAGAGACTTCACGGAGAGAAACAACTGGCAGCTTAACATTCCATGATTTAGATATTTCAGGTGAGATAGAGAAGGATGTAAAAGAGGTTGCATTACTGATAAGGGAGAATATCACAGCTGTACTGAGAGAGAACAGCTTGGAGAGCTCAGCCAGCAAGGTCATATCGGTAGAGCTCAATAGGAATGGGAATAGAATAGGAAGGGTGTGGTCACTTTGATGAGACTGTATTACAGGTCCCCGATAGCCAGCAGCAAATTGAGGAACAGATATGTGGACAGATGATGAAAAAGTTTAAAAACAATACGGTTGCTGTGGTGGGTGGTTTTAACTTCCACAATATTCACTGGATCTCTCTTGTGCCAGGGGTTTTGATGGGAAGGCATTTGTAAGGTGTATCCAGGATGTATTTTTTTAAAACGAATATGTAAGTAGTCTAACTATGTGAGGGACCATACTAAACTTAGTATTTGGGAATGAGCCCAGTTAGGTGATTGAACTTGATATAAAAAAGGAGGTTTTGAGTGTTTTGAGAAGCATTAAGGTAGCCAAGTCCCTAGGACTTGATGGGATCTATCCCAGAATACAGACTGCGACAAGAGAGGAATTGCTGGGGTCCTGTATAAAATCTTCACATCCTTTTTAGTCACAGGAGAGCTCACAGAGGACTGGAGAGTAGCCAATAATTTTCCTTCATTTAAGACGTGCAAAAGCGATAATCCAGGAAATTACAGGTCAGTGAGTCTTATGTGAGTGGAAATCAAATTACTGGAGAAGATTCTTAGGGACAGGGTTTACACATACTCAGAAATATATGAGTATGTGTAAACTTATTAGCAATAGGCAGCATGGTTTTGTGTGGAGGATGGAGGGGTAGTGTCTCACAAACTAGATTAAGGTTTTTGAGGAAGTGACAAAGGTGATTGATGAGGGCAGGATGGTAGATGTTGCCTACATGGACTTTAGCAAGGCCTTTGACAAAGTCCTTCATAGCAGGCTGATACAGAAGGTAAAGTCATATGAGACCCACAGCAAGCTGATAAGGTGGGTACACCATTGGCTTAGTCATAGAAGACAGAGCAGCAGTGGAAAGGTGTCTTTGTACTGATTGGAGATCTGTGTGCAGTGCTATTTCGTAGGGATTTGTGTTGGGACCCCAATTGTTTATACGATTTATAAATAAGTTGGAGGAGAATGTAAGTGGTCTGATTAGTACGTTTGTGGATGACACAAAGTTTGGGGAAGCTGAGGATAGTGCGGAGGATTGCCAGAATATAAATAAGCGAGAAACTTGGGCAGAGAAATCGCAGATGCGATTTAATCTGAACAAATGAGAGGTGAGGCATTTTGAATGGCCTAATACAGGAGAGAACTATGCAGTAAATTGGCAAGTCATGTTGGAGCTATACAGAACTTTAGTTCAGACACATTTGGAATATTGTATAATAGTTTGGGTCACCACAGAAGCAGAAAGAAGTGGAGGCTTTGGCGAAGGTACAGAAATGGTTTATCAGGATGTTGCCTGTTTTGGAAGGTATTAGCTATGAGGAGAGATTGACAGACTTGGTTGGTTTTCGCTTTAACGTCAAAGATTGAGGAGCAACCTGAAAGAAGTTTACAAAATTATGCGAGGCCTGCATAGAATGGATTGTCAGAGTCTTTTCTGCAGGGCAGAAATGTCCATTATTAGGGGACAGATGTTCAAGGTAAAAGGGTGAAAATTTAAAGCAGATGTGAGAGGCAAGTGTTTTAAGTGCCTGGTGCTGCTAGAGAAGGTGATAGAAACAGATACAATAGCAATGTTCAAGAGGTATCTTGACAGATACATGAGTGGGAAGGGAATAAAGGAATACATAGACTGCATACAAGCAAAAGGTTTTCATTTTAGGAAAGTGGTTGGCACAGACTTCATAGGCCAAAGGGCCTGTTACTGTGCTGTACTGTTCTTTGTTCAGTTTGGTCTTTGTTTACCTCAGTCAATTACTGTTTTCCAGAGTTTAAAGTTATCTTTCTCAGTTTTTCCATTCTCAAAAAAATGATTAAGTTTTAAAACCAATCAGCGATAATTGATTAGTCATTCCTGATTTATCCCATTTTTCCTGTATTGGTAGTGGTTACACCACAGAGCCTCACCCTACTGTCCTGTGTCCCCAGTGAAAGCTAACAGGCAAGATTGCACTGGTCTCTGGAAAGGGTATGTTGATAGACCTAATGGATTTCACTGCTGCTTTTCTTTGCTTCCTTACTGTGCCCTGCTTGAGGACTGTCTTGTTGGACAGGAGGTGTTACTGGGGTTGTCCAGCCCAGCTACTTTGAATAAATAATATTGCAGTGTTGTTGGATTTGGTGGCTGAACTCAGGGAATGTTTCGTAAGGAGTGCCTACAGTTAACCTTCTAAGATATTTGCCAGCTGCTTTTTTGAAACATTCCACATTTACAAGAAACCTGTGCTTCACTTAATAAGAATAATGCAGACGTGACTTCAGTTGTCTTTTTGACAGAGGTTTGTGTTTCTAAAGGAAATCGCTAACTGATGCTAAATCAAACAGTTACAGAGGACTCTCGTTTTCCTTTAAGAAGCGGCACTTTTTTTTTGTTTTTTGCTTTGCTTTTTATTTATTAGAATCAAAGAAAAGGAACTTTGATTTCCTGAAGGATTAGCTGCCTTTGTTGATCACTAAAGACCTGGTCATGTTGTAACAGCAAGAACCACCCCCATAATGTAGACAAGCATTCACACACCTGTCAGTTGCTGTGCATTTTAACAGGTGTGTGGCTTTTGGTGCTGACTCGAAGCTGAAAGAGACCTGTCAACAGCACGGCATCTGTGGTATAATTGTACCTAATCTAGCATGTTCTCCACACCCAGTTTGTGCCAGAAAGTCAAATGAAATACAAAGAGAGAGTGACATTACTTTAACAGAGGTCGTAGTAGTAACCTGATTAGTTCCACATTGAAACGCTCGATGTTTCTTTACCTTCAGGTCCACTCACATACAAAGACCGAATGTAACAGCTTCCTTATTATGAAACTGGTAGACTAAATAGCACCTGAGAATGATCTTTATTTATCATGACTGTATTGCCTAAGGGTTATTAGTTAAGTAATACATTTAATGAAAAAGCCCCAAGTGACATGTTCAAATGTGGCCCATTCATGACTTGATATCATGGTTTATTAAATTATGAATTGTGCATATTCTACTGGGTGAGGTACTAAGCATCACTAGACAACAGTAACACAGATTCGCAAGAAAAAACAAAGAGCTTGAACTTTTTCAGCATCTTAAATATTCTTAGTACATCCATAGCTGTTGCACTGCCAACGGTGACATTTTATTTCACATACTCAGTATATGGGGATTACCTAAGGTCCATACCAATTGCCCTCAGAAAGTGATGGCAGATCTTCTTCTTGGTCTTCTGTTCCTATGTGGGTGCTGTCCTTGTTGTTCTAGTTGGAGGATATCATGGATTTCAGAGGTGTAGTTGGAAAAGCCTTGCTTCTTAACTGCAGTGTATCCTCGTGGATAGTATGCATTGAATTAGAATTAGAATTAGACTTTGTTGTCATGTGTACTCAAGTACAGGGGTCCAATACAACCTATGCGCCTACACCCCCTCCCTATCGCTGTCACCTCCTCCAGCCCCTACACCCCTCCCTATCTCTGTTACCTGATGAAGGGGTTCTGCCCGAAACGTCAATTTTCCTGCTTCTCGGATGCTGCCTGACCTGCTGTGCTTTTCCAGCACTACTCTAATCTTGACTCTGATCTGCAGCATCTGCACTTCTCACTTTCACCCTCAGGTGTACAGTGAGAAGTGCACAAAGTCACCATTGCTGGCACTATCTTAGGTACAAAAGTATTAGGTACAAAATCTTAAGTATAAAGTAGAAAAGTAAAAAAATAAGTTAACAGTTCATTATTATTTTCCTTCTTAAGTGCTTAGCCATGGTCCTGGATCTGAGCTCTTCCACGCTAACACCAGCAGGGAGCAGTCAGTCAGCTGGAGTCGCCACTTTTCAGTGCCATCTTGCCTCTATCTGTCATGGGTGCCATCAGCCACCAGTGGTGCCACGGGTCCGCAGAGGGCCAATCTCGATGTAGCCACCGCTGGAGCTACATGGCACTGGGACCAAACTCACATCCCTCCACCACTGTCAGAAACACACTCGCTCCTCCCTCTGCTGCCACCGCTGGGAAAAAAAAACCTCCCATCAGACGACTGAGGCCACAATATGCAGATGGTGGAGAGAGTGAATGCTAAAACCAATGTGTGGGCTTTTCCTAAAGAAACCCACTTTATGCTGACTTTCCTGGTTACTATTGCAGCTGCTAACATCCAAGCAAATGGAATATATTCCATTGTATTCATAGTTTATATCTTACAATTGAGAAACGGTCTTTAGGAGATGAAAAACCCATCTCAGAGTGTCTACCTTCTGACTTGACCCAATGGCAACCTCTTGGCAAGGTAAACAGGCACTCCCCAAGATGTTAATCATGAAGATTTTGAAAATCGGAATTCTATTGAATGACAAGAACAGATGTTTAGACGCTTTCTTGTTGGACACAGTCATTATATGGCTTTTGTATGGTGCAAATGTCTCTGGCCGCTTGTCAACCCAGGACCAAACGTTGTCCAGGTCTTGCTGGAAGTAGAGAGGGAGAGTTTTCTTATCGAAGTAACTGCAATGGCAACCATTAAATGTGCAAATAAATTGAATTCCTAACCTTATTATGGAAAGAAGCTATCACAATAATGATCAAATATCTATTTCCTAATTCCGTCATCTGATTATAATACTTTGTAGACTGAAACGGTTATTAAATAGAAATGCAAGGACTTAAAGTGGCCAAGCAATCAGATGACCACATAGGCTAGCTAAGCTCCTTCAGACTAATGTGGAATAAATGAAACTCTCTGAACTGAACATAACATTTTTTATCAAAAGGCACTGAAACTTGTCAACCTGGTAACACGTGAACAAACTCTCAGTCAGACATCAAGAAACTGTTACGTCCTAAATTGATTTATGTCTGTATGATAATTCCACATGTTGGAGATGAAAGGCATCACCTGGAATTATCCAGCTTGAAAGCAATTGTTATGATCCAAGTTGATGCTGATATTCAACGGGTCATATCTCAAAATGAAACCTGGCTTTATAGACAATAAGTTTTATTTTTGCTATTTGTTTATCATGTAGATCATAATTCACTGATCAAGAGGCTGTCAATTGAATTTTAATAAAAGAACATCAAAGTGTACTCCACACAAAAGGAAAAAAATATTTTACACTAAAGAAGATCTGTTAAAAACTGCTATTATAAATGTCATAAATAAAGCTTCAATTCTTCTACCCTCAACAATAACTTTATGCAGGAGAAAGTGAGGTCTGCAGATGCTGGAGATCAGAGCTGAAAATGTGTTGCTGGAAAAGCGCAGCAGGTCAGGCAGCATCCAGGGAACAGGAGAATCGACGTTTCGGGCATAAGCCCTTCTTCAGGAAGGGCTTAATGCAGTCAAATATCAATGAAGGATTGCTCTGTTTCTACCTTAAAATTCCTTGTTCAGTTGACATTGCTAGAATCAGTTTCTTGAGCTTTGTTTTTATAAACTTCTGAATACTTACAGAGCAAACACAAGAGTTGGCCACACCATTGGCTTCCAGCAGTTTGCTCCGAGAGCTTTCTGCCAAATGACTCAGGACTTTCTTCCTCAGAACTGACTACATGAAGAAATGTTAAACTATCACTACTTTTTTGTTCTGAATAAACCTGTGCATACTGCCTGAAATTCAGAATAGTCCTGTCTTTCTGTCTCTCTTTCTATGTTATGATGCATGTAGTTGCTTGGCAATAGTAGATTTTCATTTCAATTTTACCCTTGCTTTAAATGCACTGAACTGTTCACCTCAGCTCGAGATAAACGCTGTAAACCTGAATTTAAAAATGTATGTATCAATTAATTTCCAATGTCCTGACACCAGCAATGTCAATTTTAGTCAGGATCCTTGATGGCACATTTGATGTCCATCTCTCCATTTCACAAGAAATCTTTGACTAAAGTTTTGAGTTACACATCACAGGACACATAGAGTAAGGAATTATTTGTACCTCAACACCAGGGAAAACTAAGGTGCTATGGCATAGTACATAGGACCACATGAATCTGGGATCATGGAGTGTAAGGCTTCAGCAGCATGTTTTGTAAATAATTGACTTGAAAATAGTTATGTTTAAATGGTCCAATCAAGTTCATTCAAGAGAGCATATTTCCATTTGGCAGCAGTAAGCAGGAAAGCTAAAGGCAAGAAGTAGCTAGAACCTGAAGTGAAGTTTTAGCCACATAGCTGTATCTTTAATTGCCACACTGACTCAATGACAATGAAGGAACTATGATATATTTGAAGGCCATGATGCTCCCATGGATCTGCTGCCGTTGCCCTTCTAGATGGAAGTGGTCAGTAGCTATTCAATTTATATAGCTAGTTAGTTCAATTTCTGGTTAATGGTCGCATTGGCAGTGTGGGATTCAGTAATGGTAGAGCCATTTAATGTCAAAGAGCAAAAGCTGGATTCTCATTTGTTAGAGATTATCACTGCATGGCACTTGTGTGACACAAATCATATATGCCATTTGTTATGATCCTTGCTGATGGTATTACTCAACTACTTAGATCCCAGGAAGAAATCTTGCCTGATCGATTGCTGTTTCTCTTGTTTTAGTACAGATAGTGGTGCTGAAATGTAGTCACATTGATCTGAGTTTCTTTAACAACAGTATAGCAGTTAATTACACAAAAGGCAAAAAACTAAACAAACCAAAATGCTGAGATAAAGAACACAGAAAAACATAAGGTTAAGACACCCAAAAAAACAAATTTTTGATGTATTCCCCAACACTATCACTTCACAGTGATTCAAATCCAGAAAATAATTCCACCTCTGTGGAATTTCTTTCTAATTTCTCATTTGTGAACAGTGTGATCTTCTTACATGAATGCGTATAAATTTTAAAGATTAGACTTTCTCAGCTTCTAATAATTTGCAATGTTTTAACCAAACACTTTTGGTCTCGAAGTTGCACAAACTAAATTGTTCTACTGAGATAATTTATTCTCTACACACATCTCTCATCACACACTTAATCACCAAACCTGAAAATTGTCCAGATTTTGTTGTATTTAGTGATGGACAACATCAAAATCCAAGGAGCTGCAAATGTTGCTGAACCTTGTGCAATTATCAGAGAACATCTCCACTTCTGATGCTGTGATGGAGGGATGTTATTTTAATAAAGCAATTGAAGGTCATTGACTGGAGAACACTACCTGAGGAGCTCATGCAGTTATGCCCTGAGGCTGTGATGATTGACTTCCAACAATTACAACCATCTTCCTCTTTGCTAACTGTGATTCTGACTGACAGAATGCTTTTTCTTCAGTTCTAATTGACTCATTTTATGAGGGCTCCTATCCAAGTGGCATATATGATTTGTGTCACATAAGTGCCATTCAATGACAATTCCTAAAAAAGTGATAATCCAGCCTTTGCTCCTGGATGTTAAATGTCTGTCCCATTACTGAATCCCACAATATCAACGCCACCATTGACCAGAAACGGAACTAACTAGCTATATAAATAGTGTGACTACAAGGGCAGGTCAGAGGTTGGGAATTCTGTACCATATTAAGTCAAATGCTTCATTGATATCAAAGGTAGTCAGTCTTACTTTCCCTCTTTTGTTAATATTAGGTCAAAGATTGTAATGGAGTACCTCTAACTTACTGATGAAGGGCTTATGCCTGAAACATCAATTCTCCTGCTCTTTGGATGCTGCCTGAGCCGCTGTGCTTTTCCAGCATTGCACTCTTGACTCACTACCTCTAACTTACTGCAATCTTCTATGTACTTCTGCAAGGCACAAGTCAGGAGTTTGATGGAATATTCCCCACTTGTCTGGATGAGTGCAGCCCCGGCATTACTCAAAAAGCTTAACACCAGCCAGGACAAAGCAGCTTGCTTGATTGGCACCACACCCACAAATATCCACTCCCTGCACCACATACACTCAGTAGTAACAGTGTATACTATCTATAAGATGCACTGCAGAAATTCATCAAAGATCCAAACCTTCCAATTTGAATCACTGTGAAGTGATAGTGTTGAGGAATACATCAAAAATTTGTTTTGTTGGGTGTCTTAACCTTTTGTTTTTCTGTGTTCTATATCTCAGCATTTTGGTTTGTTTTGTTTTTTTGACTTTTGTGTAATTAACTGCTATACTGTTGTTAAAGAAACTCAGATCAGTGTGACTACATTTCAGCACCATTATCTGTACTAAAACAAGAGAAACAGCAATCGATCAGGCAAGATTTCTTCCTGGGATCTAACTAGTTGAGTAATACCATCAGCTAGGATCATAACAAATGATATATATGATTTGTGTCACACAAGTGCCATGCAGTGATGCTCTCTAACAAATGAGAATCCAGCCTTTGCTCTTTGACATTAAATGGCTCTACCATTACTGAATCCCACACTGTCAACGCTACCATTAACCAGAAATTGAACTAACTAGCTATATAAGTAGAATGACTACAAGAACAGATCAGTGGCTGGGAGTTCTTTAGTCAGTAACACACCTCCTGACTCCTCAATGTCTCTCCACCATATACAAATCACAAATCAAGATTGTGATAGGTAACTTTACATTAACTTGGATGCCAACAGCACAAACAACACTCAGGATGCTCAACACCAGCTTATCCATAATAAAGCAGCTCAATGGATTGGCACACTATCTAAAACCTTCAACATTTAATTCTTCCTCTACTCATGCATTGTGATAGCTGAGTGTACCATCCACAAACTACACTGCCCAAGGGTCCTTCAGCAGCAACTTCCAAACCCATGACCTATAACACCTGGATGGACAAGGCCAACAGATGTATGTGAATACCACCACCTGCAAATTTCCCTCCAAGGTCATAACATCTTGATTTGGGACTATATTGCCATTGCTTTGCTGTCGCTAGGTCCCTTACTAAGAGCAAGTGCGGACTGCAGATGCTGGAGATCAGAGTTGAGAGTGTGCTGCTGGAAAAGCACTTACTAAGTGCTCTGTGTGGAGAGTCATCTCAGATGAATTACCTCGTCTCAGAAAGACAGCTCACTTCATTTTTTCAAGCACAATCAATAAAATACTGCAACAAAGAATGCTGGCCCACTAAACAAAACTCATATCGCATTAACAAATAAAAAGTCCAGTATTTGATATCCAATCCAGCTGAGGGAGACTTAGAGCTGCCTCCTCAACCTAGCTGTAGTAAACAGAATTTTGCTGTAGTTTAACAAATCAATTGCCAAGGGCCTGCAGAGGCAGAGAACTGAAAATGTTCAAACATCACCTTTGCATAACAAAAATACAGGTTAAAAGCAAGGATCTGTGTAAGCAAGTTCAGCTTACAGTGGAGGGAGCTACAAAATGAGGTCGAGTAACTGTGTAGTACAAAATGTGAAATGTATGTACTGTATAATGAAGTTTGTCTCTGGTTGCAGTCGCAGTGAGTATTGAGACTGGGCTTTCACAGCCTTAGTAAAGTAGTAACAGGATCTCCCTGGGCAGAGCACTGAGAACAAAGCCAAGTCTGTTTGTCAGAGGAAAAGTTGATTTTGTGGGAGACTTAACCTCCACAATGAAAGTAATTCCAAAGAATAGAATATCATGTTTCTAAAGGTTGTTATGAATCTTCAAAGACAAATGTACATTTACTTCTGGAAAAATTGGTCTGCAATGATTACAGTGCTGATGTTGTATAAATTCTATATTGAACACAGTGTAACTAATCCAGCTCAGTTGCAGGTTTTAATGCACCAATGAAGCAGCAAAGGGAGTCTGATGGGCTTAAGCAGGTGCTGCACCAAACTGGTACCAAGGATAATTGTGTCAGATGGCTGAAAAATTGGAGTAAGTCATTCCCTCGAGGCTGTCTTGAATTGATGCTACACATGCTGATGTTCCAGTTCTCTTCCAGTTCTTTAGTACAGAAATAAGGAAACTTGGAGAGATATTGGACAATTTCTGTTTTGTTTTTGATTTCCTGTATCTACAGTTCTTTCAGTTTTTATTTAGCAATTTCCATGCGGCTGCTTGGCCAGTTAGGGGTGCTTAAAGCTTTTTAACCATACAGCCCACCCCATTAATAGCAAAAACAGAAGTTGCTAGAGAAACTCACCAGGTCTGGCAGCATCTGAGGAGAGAAAATAAAGTTAACATTTCAGGTCCAGCAACCCTTCCTCAGAACTGTTGGTAGCTGGGAAAAGGTGCCATATATGTTGACGATGGGGGAGGGTTGGGGGCAAAGGAGTAACTCACTGGAGCACTGCAGCAGGCCTGAGACAGAAATATTGGCCAGAGAACATGGTGGTGTAGTGAAGTGTCACCTATTGTTTATTTCTTTATACAGTCCCTACAGAGGCCATTTGGCCCATTAAATCTGCATTGACTTTCCAAAGAGCATCTCATCCCCATAAGCCTGCATTTACCATATCCTAGCCTGTACATCCGCAGAAACTACAGGGCAATTTGGCATGGTCAATCCACCTAACCTGCATATCTTTAGACGGTTGAAGGAAACCAAAGCCCCCTGCAGAATCCCATTGCCGGCAAAGGAAGAACATGCAAGCTCTATGCAGACTGCCATCCAAAGCTGGAATCAAGCCCAAGTCCCTGGTGCTGTGACGTAGCAGTGCTAACTGCTGTGCCACTGTATCCCACCTACCCTCTGTCTTCAGCGTATATGCCACCTTTTCCTAGCCACCATCAGTTCTGAAGAAGGGTCACTGCACTGGCAACATTAACCCTGCTTGCTCTCCACCAATGCTGCCTGAGCTGCTGAGTTTTGTCAGCAAGTTCTGTGTTTGTTTCAGATCGCCAGCATCCATACCCCTTTGATTTATTTCATCAGAGGGATTGCAGCCTCTTTTTATTTGGTAATCATTGTTGGATGGCCAATGGAAATTAATGGAGCTGTGTAATGATACAGACGAGAAGGAAGGCACTTGATCCATTGTGCACTTGCCAGCTCTTTGACAGAATCATCCAATTAGTCACACTTCTGTGCTTTCTCTCATATATTTGCTGTGTCTTATCCAATATGAACTTCAAGCAAAAAATATTCGTAGAGTCATAGAATCATCTTTGAACTGTGGGAGGAAACTAGGGCACCCAGCAGACAAAGGGAAAATATACAAATTCCACACGGACAGTCAGCTGAGGCTGGAATCACCGACCAGAATCACTGTGTTAATCACCAGACAGTCTCAATCCCCACTCCCCACTTCCAGTTTATAATTTCAGTGTAATCTTATAAATGAATTGTAACTTAGAATAACTTTAATCATCACCTGCCTTGCTAATCAGCCATCTGCAGTCGGCACTTGCTCTTAGTGGAAACTGGGACAATTACAACCTTTAAAAAGAAGGGTTTAGAGGGATATGGGCCAAGTGCTGGCAAACGGGACTCGATTAATTTAGAATATCTGGTTGGCATGGATGAGTTAGACCAAAGAGTCTGTTTCCGTGCTGTAAATTTCTATGACTCTATATCCTCTTCCATCATGACATTAAACCACCTAGCCTAGGCCAAGACCATCACTCAGTCGACTGGTGGAATACACATCAATGTAGAGAGAAGGGAAATGATGTTCTCCATTCTGCCCTAAAAGTCACCACTTTTATCTCCCCAGTACTCTGTCTCACTCCAAGAGGCCAATGGCCCACAATAGTGAAGGTCCATTTCCACCTCATCCAGAAGTCCATGGCATCACAGATGCCAATCTTCAGTCAATCTGATTCAATTGATGTGGTATAAATAGACAATGGGACATACAGGATACTGCAAAGGTCCTGATAATTTTGGCAATAGTACTAAAGATTTGTGTTCTTAAACCTGCTGCTCCCTCAGCCAAGCTGTTCCAGTACAGTTAGAATATTGTCATCTACCCGACAGTGCGGAAAATTCTCAAACACATACTGTACATGAAAGGTTGAACAAATTCAACTCAACCAATCACTATCCTGTCAGTCTAATATTAATAATGGGTAAGGTGGTATCTAGCAGAACTTGCTTGCTAGCTACCTGCTCACTGATGCCCAGTTTGTGTTCTGCCAGGGCCACTCAGCTCCTGACCTCATGACACCCTTCATTCAAACACAGACAAAAGAGCTGAATTCCAGAGGTGAGATGAAAATGATTGCCATTGATATTAAGGGCACAGTTGGAACTAATGGGACTCTCAGGGGAAAATTCTCTCATGGTTAGCATCATATTCTTTTGCATTTTCACTTCCGCAAAGGAGGGTAGTTTTGGTTGTTGAACATTGGTCATTTCAGCTCCAGGACATTTCCACTGGTGCTCCCCATAAATTTATGTTGCTATTGTCATTTTAAGTGGTTTATTAGATTAGATTAGATTCCCTACAGTATGGAAACAGGCCCTTCGGCTCAACAAGTCCACACCGACCCTCCAAAGAGTAACCCATCCCCCTCTGACAACTGCATCGAACACTATGGGCAATTTATCATGGCGAATTCACCTGACCTGCACATCTTTGGATTGTGGGAGGAAACCGGAGCACCCAGAGGAAACCCACGCAGAGACAGGGAGAATGTGCAAACTTCACACAGACAGTCCCCCGAGGCTGGAATTGAACCTGGGACCCTGGTACTGTGAGGCAGCAGTGCTAACCACTGAGCCACCATGCATCATCATATCCTTTATAATAAACTCTAGTGTCTCCCTAAACCTGATGTATGGCTAACTTGTCTGTGATTACCTGTTTTATTCCTCACACCATGTTTAAATATCAGGGTAAGTTTTACCTCAAATAGAATATCTGTTTGAGAGGAAGATACTCCAGTTGCCCTCTGCACTACCTGCCTTGTGATTTTGTACTGTTCTAGTGGTTAACTTTTCCTTTCTACTTGTGTGCACTTTACCTGCAGTGTGACCATTTTACTCTTCATGTCATTCATGAATATGTTAACCTTGTAACTGTAGCTGGAGACAATTACTCAATATCCTTGATATTAGAAGTGTCCCTGAATTTACATAATGCACAGGAGGATCATTCTACATGGCCGAACTACCCTGCCATAATTTACCCCTAAATTGCTCCCTATTCATTTGTTTCCTTTAGTTTTTAAGAATATTACATTTATATTGGGAATCTGCCATTATTTCTTATGCTTTAAATATTACTAAATTTATATTAAAGATTTTAACAGCTGGACAACAAACAATTAACTCAAGACTTCCTGAAATGCCATTCAATTTTTTAAAAACTCAGTCTAACTACCAAGTAAGGTTTGAATTTTCTCAATGGTTTATCACCTGATTACTGGTAAATGATTGTCTGCCTATCTTGAGGTGCTGATATGTTCAGTTGTCACTCTATCAATAAGACTGCACGAGTGATCCAGCCTGAGAGTGAAGAAGCTGTCCTCACCAAGCTCTTCCATCCCATTCATGGGGCAACTTTGTTCCTGACTAGTTGCCCTTGACATCCTGGGGAATAAATTCTTGCAGGTTATTTAAGAACTGTTTTGGGGACAATTCACACATTGTCCCTGTCTATTTTGAGCATTGGTTCTGACTCAGGATTCTGTACAGTTTGAAAGGACAATTCCAGGTGTTGACGTTCCATTATAATAACCAGAAATGGCCCTAGTGCTTCAGCTGAGACCGATTGTATTTTATAAGGGTTTAATATAGCCTCCTTGTTTTTGATCTCTGTGTGTGGAATACTAAAGCCAAGAGGCTCATATGTATATATCAGCAGTTAGGCCAGGGTTGATGGCAAGAGCAGGAACAGACTACAAGGCGGTGAAAGCAGGTATCCCAGGGTGACAGCGAGGGCAGGAACGGGCTACAAGGTGGTGAAAGCAGGTATCCCAGGGCAACAATGGGGACGATGTCAAGCCCAAAGTGGGGGAGGTCGAGCCCTTGTGAAAAGCGCGAGCCCAGCATGGCCAGGTTCTTATGGACTATGGTGTTGAACTCTTAACTGTGTTTCTTTGTTTTTCTGCTTTTTAGAAAGAACAACTGTAATATTTAACTTTTTAACTTTGTTTTCCTTATTTTATTGCTCTATACCTAAGTTTCTGTACCTCGGTGCCTTGGTACCTAAGATGGCACCATAAGTGTGACTTGTAAACTATTCACTGTACTCATATGAGCACACGCGACACTAAACCAAATTCAAAGATATGTATTTAACTGCTTCCTCAAATTGCTCTGCCTCCTCCAAAGAGTTCTTATATGCACTTCTAGATATTTCTGTTCTGGCTCTTTTCTACCATCTCAAGGGAAAATCTGGATGGGCAACAAGACAGCAACACTCTCATGCCGTGAATGAACAAGTTATAAAAAAGCTCAAACCCTTTCCGGTCGTGGCATCTGTCTGAAGCTTTCCATTGTGTTGGCTGTCCTGAGGGAGCATGTATGGGGTGAATGCCAAAGCCCATTTGCTCTGTTACATCCTATTGTTTTGGTATGTGCTCTGGTTATACAACTGCCTCTTTGGAAACTTTGATTGAGTGTCTCCCAGGTGATCAAGTAAACAGGTGCACAGTGGGGCTCTGCTTCTTTGTGAGGATGAAGAATATAATTCAAGTGAACTGAGCTTTATTCATGGGAATGTCATTTGATCCTTGCTTCTACAAAATGCAGCAATTCAAGCTCACAATTTCTTAACAAGTTTCATTTTCAGAATGAGGCCCAACACTTTGAGACAGTTTTCACCAATCTATGCAAAGACTATACGCATTGTAGAGGAAAGTAGGCTAGATGATATCAGCTGAAGTTCATCGTGTTTTCAATTCCAAGAGATCGCCAGCAGCCACTGGAGAACATATGTGCTTTGCTCTAATGATAGCAGTCCCAAGTGAGACTACAAGATCCATTCAGAAAGTGTTTGGTGTAGATAATGCATCTATCAGCAGATTTGAAGTAAAAAGATGAGCTTAAGTTTCGGGTGAAAACCCTTGACTAGTTTGAGTGTGTTTTACCTTTTTCTCCCCCTAGATTCTAAATGGAGCTGTTGTGCATTTCTGGCTCTTCCAGTCATCATTTTCAGATTTGTAATGTTGGCAGTTTTTTTTCCCTGTATAACAAGGAGAACAACAACAACAACTGGCATTTCTATAGTGCACTTACAGTGCTGCAAAAAATTCCATGGTGCTTCAGCAGACCATAGTCATACAAAATGTGATATTGGCCATGAAGGTTGCAGTCTGAGAATCATACAGATGGGTGATTCTGTCTGCGAGAGAGTTCCATACCCCTTAAACCATAAGACTGCAAGACATGGGAGTAGAGGGAGACCATTCAGCCCATTGAGTCTGCTCTGCTAATCAATGACAGCATGATTTAATAATCTTCGATTCCACTTTCTAGCCATTTCCCAGATTCCCTTCCTGATTTAAAATCTGTCTACCTCAACCTTGAACACACTTCATGATTCAGTCCTCTTTATTATAGAAATACACATTTTCAAACTTTCCAAGAGAAGAAATTTCCCCTCATCTCTATCTTAAATGTGCAATCCCTTGTTCTGAGATTATTCTTTCTGGTCCTAGACCCACTCAGAAAGGGAACTCATCTCTACTCATCCACCCTGTTAAGTTATCTAAAACCCTCATATTTTTCAGTAAGGTCACCTCTTATTCTTCTATATTCTAACAAATACAGCTCCAATCTACTCAACCTCTCCTCATAAAACAGTTCCTGTACACCTGCTGCCAGCCTAGAGAACTTTCCCTGAACTGCCTCCAATGCCAGTAAATCTTTCTTAGATAAAAGACCCAAAACTGTTCACAGTACTCCAGCTGTGGTCTGGCAAGTACATTGGATAATTTAGGCAAAACCTCCCTAATTTTGTTTCCTGCCTGCCAACCAGTTCACTATCCAAGTCGATACATTATCCATAAATCCATGCACTTTTATTTCACATGCTAATCTCTCATGTGAACCTTATTGAAAGCTTTGTGAAAGTCCGAATAAACCACATCCATTGGCCCCTCCTTATCAAGTCTACTAGTTACATCTATGAAAAGTTCTAGTGGGTTTGTCAAGCCATGCTAACTCTGTCCAATCCTGTCATTGTTTTCTAAGTGCTGTGCTATTAAATCTTCTGTAATGGACTCGAGCATTTTCCCTACCACTGATATCAGACTAAACAGTCTATAATTCCCTTTTTTCTCTCTGTCTTCAGATTTTAAAAGTTTGGGTTACATTACCTACCCTCAAATCTGTAGGAACTGTTCAATAGTTTATAGGATCTTGAAAGATGATGAACGTATCCACTATTTCTGCAGTCACTTCCTTAAATACACTCGGATTTGGATTATTGGACCCTTGGGATTTACTGGCCTTTAACTTTCCCACTTTTCCACAACCCTGCAATTTTTGCTACCTTTCAGAAATTATCTAATTCCTTACAAAAGACAGGAATGTGTCTTCCTCCACCACACTCACACGCATTGCATCTACATCCTAAGCATTTAATGTATGAAAACTATTTTTCCATGTCACCTTTGTCCTGTTTGTCAATCATCTTTATTAATCATGCTATAGTTTGCGTCTTTTCCAACAACAGAAGCAGTTTCTCTCTATGTACCCTGTCCAGACTCCACATGATTTTGATCAACTCTGTCAAATCTCCACTCAACTTTTTTCCTCTCTGATGGGAACAGCCCCTGATCCTCCAATCTATTTACATAATTGAAGTCCCTCATCCCTGGAACCATACACACAAATATTTTCTTCAGCTCCTTAAATGCATTGATATCCTTCCTTAAGCATGGTGCCCAGAATTGGAGACATGAATCCAGCTGAAGTGAAACAGTATTTTCTCAAGGGTTGCCATAACTTCCTTCCATTTGTGCTGCCTGTCACAATTAATACAGCTCAGAATTTCATATGCAGAATTAATTGCTTTCTTAAGTTGCCCTGATACATTCACCTACTTCTGCACTCTGACTCCCACAGTCACTCTGCTCCTACATCACCTTCAGAATTATTTGCTTTATTCTATAATTGTTAGTCTGTACAGAATTTCAATATTGCTAGACAAAGAGATGTGTGATTGAAGACTTTTTTTGTCTTGTACTGATCAGATGTGTTCAAGAAAACCAAATTTCAAAGGGAACAACAATTTATACTGCATGAGAAAGAGGGCACTAATTGTTTGATGTGTAGACTCTGTTTGGTTGAGACATTGACATGGAGAAGGCACAAAGGAAGAGTTACATTAATGCTTTTGTTTAAATTGAATAAAGCAATTCTGATTCATTGAGATGTGTCATGAGGAATAGACCAGAAAACAGAGTCCCCAAATCTTTTATTTAATTGTGAAACACAATGCCTGGACAAATTCATTTACTCTGGAAAGGACTGGATGCTATAGTGTAAAGTTTTACAGGCAAAACATAACACAGAAGACAGTTTCAGAAGAAAGTGCTGGGCAGCATTTATTGAAAAAAGTGAGTATGCCAAGATTCAACCTACCAACTAATTGAAGATTCATGCATATTTGCTGCCATGTTTCCCACTTTATAATGCTCTGCTTGTAAGCACACTTTGCAACATCCTGAGTTTCTGAAAGGCACCATATAAGAGCAACTTTTGCACTGTTATAACAGACCTTTTACACCTTGTGTAATCCGTAGGATGGATTTTCAGACAGAACAGAAATCATTTGAAACAAAACGATTAAAATAGTTAAGTGAGGAGGAAGGGTGGTGTCAGGAGACAGATTAGTTTGTACATCACACTTTGTATTAACATTTGTTCCGCAGAAGCCTTCAAATCATAATCAAAAGCTTTAGACATTATAATAAACAGCAACATTCATCTATGTGGTTAGAACTGTGAAAGGTACATCACTTTGATCATTCTCCAGATATTGTCTCCTGGGTTGTGTTATGTCTGTAAAGTCACCTTAGACAGGAACCCACTGTAAATAGACTTTCAAGTTTAAACTGAGATATCCTGTAGAAATATTTTAATAAGTCAATCAATATGTCAATGACCAGGAAATCAGTCTACAACTATCTCAATAGTGCCATTGCGTAAGAATTATATCTATATTCCAATAACACTATTTGTTTACAAAAATAATTGACTCTCACCATCGCAATAAAGTGACTTCACTCACACAGCTTTATGAACCATTGTAGTGATTCCTGGATGTACCACCAACAAAGTGTGTTGAGTGAGGCTGTGTCTAGGGAGCTGTTGACTTTCTGAAAGGAAAAACAGTAAACATTGTACATCTTGTGCGAGAAACTGGGTACTGAAACATCTTAACATTTTACAATACAGCCTAATTGTCTGTTTTCAGAATGAGCATGCAACTTATTTTTAAAGGTGGGCTTGACCCTGCAGGTGGACTGTGGGATTTTACGGCTCCCCTGCAGGACTTGAGGGATGACTTGATACTATCAGGTCGCTGCATCTATTTAAATAGGATTCGTTTCATTGGGGCCACTGGTGAGCTTCTGTGGATGGGCAATGGGTGGAGCTATTGCTGCTATGATTCCAGCTGATATTATTGTCCGACATCTCACATCCCAAATAGGAACCCGGCTTGAGGCATCATATTTTAAATGTTTCGGTTTTGTCTAAGCAGTCCCTCACTGAAACATGAACACACAATGTTGCAGACCCTGCTTTATAAATAAAACAGAAATTTGTCGCAATAGAAATAATGGAATAATCCAAGCTATCAACACAAATATTAATTCAAAGATTGGTAAACACGTTATAAATGTATAATCTCAAAATATTTATTGAAAAGAAAGAAAACAGCATTATATGGCACCCAAACCAATCCATGGTATAGTACCCAAAACACCATTCTTACAATGCTCACACCTCAGTCCTTTTATCTAACTCCTCAGTCGGTTTAAGTCACTTGTGGCTTCAGTTTTTAGATTGGAATTTCAGATAGTTTCTGTCAGGAGCTATCATGCACCTGTCTAAATGTACTCAGCTTAAAGTATCCTTTTCAGAGTTTTATTACAACATTCTGGTCTGGTCTCATCTTGGACTAAAACTAAGGTAACCTCATTGGCTAGATATCCTTCCCTTCTCGGGAACACTAGTCTATACTACCATTCTGTTCCAAGGACTTCACGGGACTGCCCCCACTCAAAGTCAAAAGTGTAGCAAAGAGTCTCTCTTACGCTCTTAGCCATGGGTGTTGCCCTTAATTTTAAAATAAATTGCTCCTGAACCCTCTAGGAGAAAGTGAGGAGATCAGAGCTGAAAATGTGTTGCTGGAAAAGCGCAGCAGGTCAGGCAGCATCCAAGGAACAGGAGAATCGACATTTCGGGCATAAGCCCTTCTTCAGGAACCCTCTAACCAACTTTGAGGCCTGATTATTCACTGTGCTTGGTCAGAAAGCAATCTAAATAAACCAAAGTTAAAAATCACACAACACCAGGTTATAGTCCAACAGGTTTAATTGGAAGCACACTAGCTTTCGGAGCAACGCTCCTTCATCAGATGATTGTGAATCATAAATAAACCAAAGTCCATTAGCCGTCCACAACTCATTCTCTCTGATGCCAGGACTCAAAAACCACTTTTCCTTAAAATAGATCCCTATGTTTAAAGAAAAGCTTAATTAACTTATGACACAAAAAACAGAAACCAAAACTCATATCAAATTATATTAAACATTATACATACAAACTCCATCACATACATTGTTCATCAAAATCACTTCCTTTGGTATGCCCTTATAAGGGCTAAATTAGCTGTCCCATATACAATCCAATTATAAATCCATCAACCCCTTTGTCACTTCATTTTTCTCACTAGTTTTTCATTTTGGAGATGGCTGCGATTTTTTAAGTTAACATTTGCTTAACATTTGAAATAATCAGTCTGGCTGTTAGTTGACCAAGAATTGTGAAGGTTGCTTTACTTACTTCAGAAATGTGGCCATGACGGTATAAGATATATAAAATCATTTGAGAACAGGGAGAGCTGCCAACAAAAGATTAGAACCGTTGGTGGCCATGGAGGAAAAGAACACCATTGTTGAGTTTGCCTGTTTGCTGCACACCAATTGTTGAATGAACGAGGGTAACGATTCCAGAGAATTTCTCCAGATCTGCCAAAAGCTCAGTGGATGAACGGTGGAAACAGCCACAAGGACTTGTCCTTAAAGATTATCGACAGCCCAAGGTGCTTTACAGGAGTGATACCAAACTAAACTTGTCAACATGATGCAAGAGGAATTATTAGGACAGATGAACAAAAGCTTGGTTAAAGAGCTAGATTGAAAATCCTGAAGAAATGGTTGAGTGACTTGGGGTTACTATTTAGTATCCATTGGAGTTAGAGGCAGAGATGAGAATGATTGGTGTGGAAACTGCATCTGAGTATCACCAATAAAAGACTTTTCAAAGTTATTCTCTTTATTCTTTCATGTGTTGTGAGCATTTCTGGCAAAGTAGGCATTTGTTGTCCATCCCTGATTGCTGTTAATAAACTGAGTGGATTGCCAGGCCATTTCAGCTTTGACAAAGGGTCAGTTAGACTCGAAACATCAGCTTTTTTCTCTCCTTACAGATGCTGCCAGACATGCTGAGATTTTCCAGCATTTTCTCTTTTGATTTCAAAGGGAGTTCAGTATTAACTGCATTGCTATGGAGTCATAAATATGCGAAATAGGATGAGAATGGCATAATTCTTATTCTAAATAAGAACTGGAAGGGCTTTTACAACAATTGACGATCACCATTATTGAGATTAATTTCATATTATGTGGTTATAAGATTGAGTTTCAATTCCATCAGCTGCTATGCTGGAATTTGAACAGATAACCCTGGATATTAAACTTGGTCTTGAGTTTATTAGGGCTGTGTCATTGCCATTGTGCCAACATCTATGCCAAGATACAATATCATTTAATTTTAGCAATTTCTTATTTCAACTTGTCCTGATATTAACTTGAACTCAGCTGTGCATCAGATGGTTATGAGTTTCAGCACTATTTCAGAGAGTTGAACACAAATGATGGTCTGACATTGAAGTGTGGTGCTAATGGTCTGCTGTATTGTCAAAGGGGTTGTCTTTGGGATGAAATGCTAAATTGAGCCCCTGTTTGCTATCCAAGGTAGGAATATTTAATATTCAAAGAAGAAATGGGAATGCATTGGATGGCCTTGCCAACAATTAGCCATTAATTGTATACAAAAGACAAAAGTCACACTGTCAGCCTGTTGGACTATAACCTGGTGCAATTAAGTGATCACATATTCCATGGCTGTTTTGTGGAATTTTGTTGTGCATAAATGAGTTGTCAAACTTCTGCTCTTAGAGTCATAGAGATATACAGCATGGAAACAGACCCTTCGGTCCAACCCGTCCATGCTGACCAGATATCCCAACCCAATCTAGTCCCACCTGCCAGCACCCAGCCCATATCCCTCCAAACCCTTCCTATTCATATACCCATCCAGATGCCTTTTAAATGGTGCAACTGTACTAACCCCCACCACTTCCTCTCATTCCATGCACATACCTCCTTTTGAGTGAAAACATTGCCCCTTAGGTCACTTTTATTTCTTTCCCCTCTCACCCTAAACCTATGCCCTCTAATTCTGGACTGCCTCAACCCAGGAAAAAGACTTTGTCTATTTATCCTATCCATGCTCCTCATGACTTTATAAACCTCTATAAGGTCACCCCAAAGTCTCCAATGCTCCAGGGAAAACAGTGCGAGCCTATTCAACCTCTCCCTATAGCTCAAATTCTCCAACCCTGGCAACATCCTTGTAGATGGAGAAAGTGAGGGCTGCAGATGCTGGAGATCAGGGCTGAAAATGTGTTGCTGGAAAAGCGCAGCAGGTCAGGCAGCATCCAAGGAACAGGAGAATCGACGTTTCGGGCATAAGCCCTTCCCCGAAACGTCGATTCTCCTGTTCCTTGGATGCTGCCTGATCTGCTGCGCTTTTCCAGCAACACATTTTCACCCCCAACATCCTTGTAGATGTTTCACAACATCTTTCTCATAGGAAGGAGACGAGAATTGCATGCAATATTCCAACAGTGGCCGAACCAATCTCCTGTACAGGCGCAACATGACCTCCCAATTCCTGTACTCAATACTCTGACCAATAAAGGAAAACATACCAAACGCCTTCTTCACCATCCTATCTACCTGCAACTCCACTTTCAAGGAGCTATGAACCTGCACTCCAAGGTCTCTTTATTCAGCAACACTCCCTAGGACACTACCATTAAGTGTATAAGTCCTGCTAAGATTTGCTTTCCCAAAATGCAGCACCTCGCATTTATCTGAATTAAACTTCATCTGCCACTTCTCAGCCCATTAGCCCATCTGGTCAAGATCCCATTGTAATCTGAGATAACCTTCTTCGCTGTCCACTACACCTCCAATTTTGGTGTCATCTGCAAACTTATTAACTCTACCTCATGCTCACATCCAAATCATTTATGTAAATGATGAAAAGTAGTGGACCCAGACCAATCCTCATGGCACTCCACTGGTCTTATATCCTTCTATTCAGTCACAGGGTACTGGCTGGGCTAGCATTTATTGACCATTCCTGATTTCCCTGGAGAAGATGGAAGGGAGCCACTTATATCGTCCAACTCTGTTTGTATATCCACAAGACCCTTAGCAAGAAATTTCCAGAATTTTGACCAGCTATAATGAAGTAACATGATGGTATGTGGCTCAGATGGGATTTTTTTAGGTAGTAGTGTTCTTAACTATTTTTTGCCTTTGTCCTTCATGGTGGTAGATGTCATTTGTTTGGAAGGTACTGTCTAATGAGGCTTGGTGAGCTGTTGCAGTTCAACTTTTGATGATGCACATTGCTGCTACCATGTGTCAGTAGTGGAGGAATTCATGTTGAAAGTGTTAGATGTTGTGCCATTCAAATGAGCTGCGTTGTTTTGGATGATGTTAAGCTTATTGAGTGCTGTTGAAGTGCACTCATCCAGGCAAGTGGGGAGTATTCCACCACACTCCGGACCTGTGTCTTGTAGATAGGGGACAGGCTTTGAGAAGTCAGAAGAAGAGTTACTCACCACAGAATTTCCAGTCCCTAACCTGCTTTTGCAACCACTATAATTATATGGTCAGTTCAATTCAGTTTATGGCCAATTGTAAACTCCAGGAAGTTGATAGCTGGGAATTCAGTGATGGTAATGACATTGAATGTTAAGGGGTGGTGATGCAATGTCTTTATCTCACATTTGAGTGACATGAATGTTACTATCGTATTTCTGGATGTTGTCCAAATTTTGCTACATCTGGATATGAACTTCTTCCATATCAAAGGAACTATAAATGGCACTGAACATTGTGCAATCATCAGTAAATATCTGCGTCTCTGACCTTATGCTAGAGGAAACGACATTGAGCTAATGTTTGGGTCTTGGACACTACCCTGAGGCACTTAGGTAGCACTGTCTTGTGGCTAAACAGATTGACCTCCAACAACCACAACCATCTTCCTTTCTGCTGGATTTGACTCCACCATATGGAGAGTTCTACCCTAATTCTGATTGATTCCAGCTCTTGATGCCACACTCAATTAAATTTGGCTTTGATGTTAATTGCGTTCAATTTCACTTACCCTCTTAAGTCAGCTCTTTTTTTTCCACCTAGGGACTAAGGCTGTAATGAGATCAAGATCTAACTGGTCATGTCAACCAAACATGAAAATCAGTGAGAGCAAGTTAAAGTTAAATTAAGTGCTCCTTGCTAGCATTTCCAATATCATTTTCCATCACTCTGCCAATTATTTAGAGTAGACTAATGGACAGTAATTGGCTGGATTAGACTTGTCTTTTTTTTTGAGGAATGTACATACCTGGGCAATTTTCCATATTTCCTGTGAGATGCCTATGGTGTAGCTGTATTGGAACAGCTTGCTTAAGGGTGCAGTTAGTTCTGGAACATGGCTTCAGTACTCCCTCAGAAAGTTATCAGGCCCCATAGCCTTTGCAGTATTTAATGAATTCAGTCATTTTATCATATCATCTGAAATAATTGGCTGAAAGCTGACATCTGTGATAATGGGGACCTCAAGAGGGGACCTTACAGTTACCATTCACAGTAACTAAGTTACCAAAATATTTATTTGACTATAAAGAACTTTGGAGTATCCTGGGGTCATTCTATAAATTCATAGTTTTGATATAGACAACTTCCAATCCATTTCATCAGGAATGTTAATACACACAGAAGATGGAGCAGGTAGGATTTGAACTCAGGTTCACACAACCATGGTGCAATAAAATCCCCAGATTTTTGTTAACTTTTTTAATGAAATAATTATTTATAGGATGTAGGTGTCTCTGGCTAAGTCAGCATTTATTGCCCATACCTAATTGTTCAGATGGCAATTAAGGGTCAACCACATTACTGTGCATCTGGAATCACGTGTAGGCCAGTAATTTCTTTCTTTAAAGCTTGAATCAGATAGATTCTTCTGACAATCAACAGATTCAGATAGATTCTTCTGACATGGTCAACATGCAGATCATTTTAAATTGAATTACAATTCAATCACCTACTCTGGCAAGATTTTAACCTGGGTCTACAGACAATTTTTCAGGTTTAGTGATAATACCATTAGGCCACCAGCTCCCTGTTACAATGCCTAAATTGTTGAAGACATTTTTGAGGCAAGTGAGGAGTTAGTTCAGTTGGAGGCGTGAGAGTTTGAATCACCATGTACATTACATCAATATCTTCACTGATGTTAACTCAACTTCAGCACACAACGATCACTGTAAACTGACCCAGCAGATTACCCTGTGAAATTCGAGTAAATACATTTGAAATGAGAGCAAAATATAATGAAGGCATATGATATTTCCATATATTGGATGCAAAAGGGTGGGTTGCTGATGGATTGATAGTTGAATATGATTTATCACGGAGTCATAAATAGCGTAACGCAGTATATATGGTGACACATCTTGAACTCGGACCTCAAATGCTTAATGCATTAACGAGTCACTTCAATTAAATGTAGGTAAAATATTAGTTTGTTGGCATGAGTAAGAAAGCCAATGGGAATGGCTGTGGATGTCTGACAAGTTAACAAAAGCTCTCCGGTCACTTTAACCAAGTGGCACACCCACAAGCTCTTGAACAAGCTTTCTAAACCTGAATTCTGGCAGTGTTTCTATGGAGGTATTCTTAAATTTCCTTTCAGTGTTTCTCTATAAACAGTCTCAAGTATCTTCAGTAAATTACTGGCCATTCATTGATATGACCTGTAGTTTTCTCTTGATGAACTGAATACCCCATGCATAAATGTCAATTGAGCTCGCTGTCACTTCACCAGCTCTAGTGCACCCATTAATGCTACCTATCCATTTATAAAGGCATGTCTCATCAGTAATCAATCATCCTTCTGGGCATTCAGTCAAACTTCCAGTGACCTGACTTACCTGAAATCAATAATCTTGGCAGCAATACCCTCTTGGAAGCCACTTCAAAGCTTACAAACTACTAATGTTTTGTCAGCATTTCTTTTAATAATATTTTTTGTTTGCTTTCATGAACTAAATTATAAATTAGAACTAATTTTAAAATGTTCAGTAATGTCATGTGAACATGAAGATAACAAGCTCAGTGATTTGTCTGTGTCATGAACAAACGCTCGCAAATAATTTAGTGACAGCTTGCTATGATTTGTTGACAAATAGTGTATGAACCTGTTCTTAGATATTGCTGAGGAATTAAGCAGTCTTGCCAACCAGGGGTGAATGTGCCCTACTATGCCACGTCATTGCCAAGTCAACTATTTTCCCAAAAGACCACTTCTGACATCTTGTGGCATTTGCTACCTCTATCAGAATGTAGTGCTGATTAAGGGTTATTTGAGGTAGCTTGTTAATTCTTCTTTGTCTTTGATTTATCTTGGGTCGATCTAGTGATGAGTGGTGGAGGATACACTACGAGAGAATCTATGGGAGATGCTGTTCTTAGACAACAAGAAGCTTCCATGTATGATAACAATAAGTGCAGCTACATTTGATCAGCCATAATTACCAAGACATTTGGAAATTTGGGCAGACGCATCTGCTTTCTCTGAAAGCTGGAATAGATCTCCTTGTTGCCACTTATCGACTATGTGTGCCATCAGTAAAATGGGTGGAGTCAACATGAACTCCTTCAGAATCATTACCTTATACAATACAGTGAACTGATGACACCATAAACAGTTAGCAAACCAATTGCAAGGAAACTTGATTCTGCACATTGATAAACCCCAGTTGCCTTCACTTTAGGTCCTGACATCAGACCAAAGAGATGTAATACTGCCCATCTTTGGAAACATAGAAACATAGAAAATTGGAGCAAGGGTAGACCATTTGATCCTTTGAACATGCTCTGCATTTCAATATGACCATTGTTGATCACAAGTCTCACTGCCCTATTCCCATTTTCTCCCTATAACCTTTGATCATTTTAGCCATAGGAATGACAGTTAACTCCTTATTGAAAACGTTCAATGCTTTGGTCTCAACTGACAAAGACTTCCACAGGCTCATGGCTCTCTAGATGAAGAAGGTTTTCCTCATCTCAGTCATAAATGGCTGATCCAGTATCCTTAGATTGTGACCCCAGTCCGGAATTGCCCTGATCATTGGGAACATCCTCCTGCATTTAACGTGTTTCATCTGTTAGTATTGTATAGGTTTCAATGAGATCCCCGCCTCATTCATCTGAACTCCAAAGATTATAGTCCTAGCTGCTGCAGTTTCCCTCACACCTCAGTCCTGCCATGCCAACGATCAGTTTGGTTGACCTTTGTTGCACTCCCTCCATAGCCAGAACCTCTTTTCTCAGATAAGGGGATTAAAACTGCACACAACACTCCAGGTGTAGTCTCATCAGGGAGCTTTACGAAAAGTTTATAAAAGGATTAAAAATATTCAACGCAATTAGATTGAGTTTATGACTAATTTTCAAGATGGACCACTGCTATATTGGCAAGCTTTTCTTCTTTGTGAGAGATATCCTGAACCACATACAGTTCTGCGCTCTTTTTTGAATGCTCAGAGAAAGGAAATTTGAGCAGATTGTGTATAGTTGGGGGTTGCTGTTTATTTCTGGAGCATGCTTCATTATCTTAGCCCACCAACTTGTTTCTGACAGTTACTGTGGTCAAATCCAAACAGGTGGTGCTGAATTCAAACTCTGCTCTGATTAAATTAGAAACCTTTTAGTTCGGAAAGACATAGCCACTTATAAAAACAGGCATTTAATCCAGGAATAGCAAGCCCATATCAAACGAAAAGAGGTCATATTAAATGTAGTTCAGCCTCGATATAAAGGTTACTATTTTTACCTGTAAATAACATGTTCCACTTAATGTTGCATTACTTATATGGTATTCACCATTTGTTGCAATCTATAAGCAGGATGTGTGTTGCCAACGCCAAAGATGGCCACCAGCCAACTTTGTAGGGCCAGTAAGCAGTGATGACATCACACCACTTCCAACACACGCCTTCCAGCTGCCCCACTGGCTGATCTACTGACCACTTCAAACCCCGCTCCTCCCCTGCACACTGCTATCGGAATCCCTCACCTCATGGTTCACTAATTTGCTCATGGAGTGGAGAAACAAAGGACACTACAGAAGAGCCACCAAAGACTCTTTCTGCACTAAGACCACTTACTGAGGGTCAGTTTTGCCAGTCTTGTTATTTTCAGTGAGCTGATACACAGGAGATTGGCTTGTTGGCAATAAATGCAGTCACTCATCAGACACAAATGGTTATCTCACAGGGCTGGATGGAGGAAACTGTACATGTGTTTCAAAAACAGAAATTGCTGGAAAAGTTCTGCATGTCCGGGAGCATCTGTGGAGGGAAATCAGTGTTAACGTTTCAGATCAAGTGACCTTTCCTCAAAGGCTGTAAATGTACTTCATATGATTTTAGAACAGAGATTTTGAAGTGCTAGAGGACAAAACTCCTGTCCTCCCTGGTCCACAAGCAGTTGTAAAGGTTCTTTTTTCTCTGTGAGAGTCATCCTCCTTCTTCTATCGATGACATCCCCTTCCTTTATCAGGTTTCTTGGGGTCTAGCTGGCAATAGGTAAATTTCTAAAGCGTGTCTGTCAGCATCTGTGAGAGAGAAACATAGTTAATGTTTTGAGTCCGGGAAGACTCAGAGCAGCACGGAGGCTCAGTAACTGGCACTACTGCCTCTACAGGAAGGAATGAATCAGACATTGGAATGTGGATTGAATGAACATTAGGTGTAATCTCGTAACTTTGTCAAGAATGATCAAAAATCAATATTCTTTTGTATTTCCCATAATTTGGGATTTAAAGGTTGCTGAAGTAACAGGCAACTATCCAATTAATTGGCAATAAACACAGTGTAACCGGTGAATGTTACTTGAATGCAATATCTACTGTGAAAATCCTCAAGGAGAAAGATAAGCAAGTCTGGGAAAACATCACGAAGGGCCGGGGGTGGACCTTAAGTCCATCTCAGTGAATAGCAAGCTTGGACTGTGTGAGGTGCTGTACCTGAGAGCCAATTGGAGAAGGATAACTGGCTCCGCTGACCAATAGTAATCGAAGAGGGGGAATGCATGTATGCTCCACGTTTAAACTGTGTAAGTTGAGACATTCAGAAGCTTTTGTGGACCTTATTATTCTGAGAAATGAAGCTGTAAGTCACAATAAAGGTTACCAGACACCTACCACTGGACATGGACTCTCATTGAAAAGAATGAGACTGAACAGATATTCTGTGGAAGGGCTCTGAAGATGTGGAATTCAATATTATGAGCTTGAGGCGATAAAGTTCTAATTTTAAAATGCGACCACTTTGAGTTTGTACAGTCATGTAAAATGGGTGAGATTAATTCAATTACCTGATCCACATCTTTTCTGTTTTCAATTTCCATTGATTTTAGTTCCTGCCTAAACTATAAACTCATTCAAGAAGGATTTCCATGCAATAAATGTGAATAGCAAGATTTTATGGTGATTGTTGTAAATATAATTCATTTGATGTATATGGCTTTATACATCTCACCAAAACACATTAATTAGATGTCGACAGGTCATTCTGGTATAAAACACATTTTGATAGTGTAAATTGCCAAAACACAATTGATGAGTTGTGGACACTGGTTGGATAATGCAAACTTTCCACTGATTTTCTATAGTGATCTTCTACAGTACGATTTTCTATAGCAGTTTCCCATAGTGCGCTTTTCTATAGCATGAGGTAACAGAGGAATGCAACCATCATGTTAAACCAGAATGCTCTGTATTCCTAATAATTATCCAACCTTTCCCTATTTACACTTTTGTAACATCACCTGATTCCAGCCCCTACCTCAGTCGATCTCCTGCTGAAACCCTCATTCATGTTGTTGCTAGCTCTGGACTTGACTATCCCAATGGACTTCCATCATCTATTAATTTATGATCATTCAAAGCTCTGCTACCAAAACTCTGCTACTCTGCAACAAGACCTGATCACTTATGACCTCTGTATTCATTGGTCAACATTGGTTCTCAGTTAGGTAATACCTGACCTTCAAAATACTCATCTTTTGCTTTGAAATTCCTCCACTGCTATGCCCTTCCTAATTTGTTTAAGCATCACCAGCCCCACACTCCTCCAAGAAATTGCATTCCTCTAATTCTGGCTTCGTGCATCTCTGATTTTAATTCTTCCATGATTGACAGTCAAGATTTCAAACAACATAGGCCCTGAGATCTTAATTCCATGTCAATACATTGCTGGGTGCCTTTCCCCTTTTATGACACTCTTACATAAGCTATCGGTCATCTACCCTAATTATCTCCTTCAACAGCAAATTTTGCTTCAGAAAATTCCTGTGAAGCACCTTGCATTATTTTACAATAATAAGCACTGTGTACTTATTAACTGTTGTACAAGCAAGAGTACGCCATGCAGTTCTTCATAAAACATGTCCAAGACTCAGCAAGAGAGGAACTCAGATAGCTTTGGCAGATGTCAATGCTAAATGGTAGCAACACATTGCATAAAGGAGGTGGTAGAAGGGTCAAGACCAGATTGTTCAAAATCAATAGGCTGCCCTTACCCTATATATGCTGTATCAGACAGCACATCAGACTAAAAGACTCAACATGTGGTTTTAATGAGCACATATGCATTCATGTGAGACACTTAGAGTATAGCTTACAAACCTTTTTCAATCAATATGCCATGTCAGGGACACCAATAGTTCTATGTTAGTGAAATGGAAAATTCTTACTGCAATGAACCCTTAACCCTTTTACAATGTTTGTGTAGTTCCATGTCTCTTATTATTATATAACCATGGCTTTTTGTCACAAAATTACTTCAGACCTTGACATAGATTCTGCAGATGGTGGAACAGAATGTAAATAGTCTGTGTTCAAATTTTGACATATGCAATCTTGAGGCCAAAATGCCTCTTTAGGATTGTCATCAAATGTACTGAAATGTTACTACAAGTTCAATGAGAACAGTATTTCAAAAAAGAATGTCTAATGTTTCTTACAGAACTATTGGTATCAGTATTCCTGAAACAATTAACTTTATTTTGACATACAGTTGACTCATAGACTAATTTGTTGTCTTTAAAGGTAGCAGTACAATATTTCTCTTGTATTTTGATGATTGTTGCTGTAAAAGTCATCTTACTAATTAAAAAAAATAGATGTTTTTATCAATACGGCTCCATGTACAAATTAATCAAATCTCATGAAGGATTTTTATTTAATAAAGGGAAACTTTCAGTAATTCTGATTATGTATTTCCTTTTCATGTCAGATTAAGGGTTAAACATGAACAAGTGCAGATGTCAACTGCTGCCAAATAAATGACTTTCCTCACCAAATTCTTAATTGTAACATGACTGCAAATAGCCTGCTATTACACTGAGACAGAATGCACTTGCTTGTTAACGTGGAGACGTATTTAGAATCTTCCAAAATGCACTCTTAGATTCCATCATGATTTTGTCTTCTTTTGCCTCAGTCAGATGGAAAGAAATTTGGCAGCAAGGAAAAAGTTCACCTCGCCTTGTCAGCATTTACCACATGAAAGCGACAGTTCAGAAAAAGAAGTAACAAAATATGACCAGCTGTGCCTGCCTGTCATATCTGAACACTGAGCTCATCATTCACTCGGCAATAGCTGGCTTTCAGCCTAAGTGCAGACAAACCTTATTAACCTTCCATTGAGGTAAAGCAATAACAATATTTCTCCTTCCTTTTCACTTGATGTGGCACACACTGGTGCTTCTTTTTAAGAGTTAGAATCACATCTGTGGTTCCATTGAAGCTTTACCAACAGAAGAAATATTCTTTGAAATCCAGTGATTGCCTGCAAACTGTACCAGCAGCTGCACCAGCCCAAATGCACATACAGGTGACAGCTAAACAAGGGATGATTTACAACCAAGGTGGCCTCAATGGATCATATTGAGTCTTAAGGCAAATGTATACTGACAGACACACCTTCATAGGGTGGGATGAGGTGTAGAGAGCTGGCTGGCTACTGGTCTGGAAGGGAAGGGTTCATAAGCTGTGCTTTGAGCTTAAGAGACCACTTGGAAGATCACCCAGTGAGGACGTGACAGCAGGAAGATATCAGCTGGTTTCAAACAAACCTGATGGATTAGTGCAAATCCCAGACACTTCAACAATAAAGTGGGAGGCAAATGTCTTCCACTTTGATGGTCTGAAAAGCAGAGGATTTCTATTTTCTGGCTTTCAGAAACACTGCATCCTGAAGTTTTAGTTTAGCAAGTGAACTTGATCAATTGTAAATGATTACAAACACAGTGAATTACCTCATCTGGACCAAAATGTACCATGTCATAATTTGTCAAATTGTTGAGTGTCTCGGACCATTTGGGAGAACACATCCCACTTAACATTATGAATATTCTACAACCTTCTTTAAAACTCAGCTCTTCTATGCAAAGCCTTTGTGGTTGTGGCACTAGCATTTATGCCTCCTGGTGCTTAATGTACAGAACCTAAAGTATCCCAGTCATGCACTGACATGGGTCAATTGCCTCTTAGCTAGCAGCCTTGCTTTTGGCACATGCCAAGTCACAAACAATAAAGAGCCCTGTTGTCAACTCCGTTGGTACAGAATTCATTCATGTATGTCAGAGACATTCTGTGGACCTTGAAATACTCAGAAGCAAAGAGAAGTGCTGAATGAAATTCACAGAAGAAATGTAGTTTCAAGTTTTGGTTAATACCACAGTGTGAAATGTGCTTACTAGCTATAGAGTGTTTGTCAGAAGTGAGGTGAGGATATGAATAAATTTATAGCAAGAATTAATTCCTTGATATCCTTTTTGCTGCGTACTTTGAGATTGTTGGAAGTGCCATTTTTCAGTCAATATGCCCAAAGCACGATACCATTATAAACACAGGCAAGGGCAACACAGGCAGAATTTACATCCACTCTGTGTTGGGCAGGTAGTGCAGGAGTCCCCTGTGGCCATTCCCCTCTCAAACAGATATATCATTTTGGATACTGTTGGGGGTTGCCTCTAAGGGGATAGCAGCAACAGCCAAGTCTGTGGCATGATGGTTGGCCCTGTTGCACAGGTGGGGAGGAAACAGACTGGGAGAGATTTAGCGACAGAGAACTCAACTCTAAGGGGAACAGACAGGCAGTTCTGTGGCAGCAAATGAGACTCTCGAATGGCATGTTGCCTCCCTGGCGCCAGGGTCAAAAATGTCTCAGAGTGGCTGCAGGGCATTCTGAAGAAGAAGGGCGAACAGCCCGCAGTTGTGGTATATGTAGATACCAATGGCATGGGTAGGACGAATTTAGAGAGTTAGGCAGTAGATTAAAGAGGATGACTACTAAAGTTGATAGCTTTGGATTGCTTTTCAGTGCCATTATTCCTGAGTATAAAAGTAGGAAGATAGGTCAGATGAATGCTAATGGAATGTTGTAGGAAGGGGGGCTTCAGATTTTCAGATTATTGGGATAGATTCTGGGTAGGTGGGACCTGTTCAAGCTGGACAGGTTGCACCTCAACTGGAATGTTGCCCATATCCTTGCTGGGAAATTTTAAACTAATTTGACAGGGCCACAGAGTAGATGCAAGTTTGGGAGAAAGATCCAATCAGATATAGAAGGAATGAGAGGGCACCGAGTAGGTGGAGAAGCCATAAGCAGGAAAAGACACATGGGACATCCAGAAATCTAAATTGTATCTATTTTAATATAAGCAACTTGACTGGTAAGGTGCGTGAACTTAAAGCATTGATCAGCAGGTGGGAATGTGATATTTTTGATATCACTCAGACATGGTTGAAGGAAGAGAAAATGAGGTCTGCAGATGCTGGAGATCAGAGATGGAAATGTGTTGCTGGAGAAGCGCAGCAGGTCAGGCAGCATCTAGGGAACAGGAGAATCGACGTTTCGGGCATTAGCCATTTTCGGGCATTCCTGAAGAAGGGCTAATGCCCGAAACGTCGATTCTCCTGTTCCCTAGATGCTGCCTGACCTGCTGCGCTTCTCCAGCAATACATTTCCATGGTTGAAGGAAGGACAGGACTGGCAGCTCAACATTCCGTGTGGAGAGGTTTCGAGTACAACGGGGAGAGGGTGGAGGTAAGAGGGGTGGAGGCATTGTATTATTGATAAAGGAAACTGTCACTGCAGTGATAAGGGAGGACTTCTTAAATGGGTCTTCAAATTAAACAATCTGGGTAGAGCTTAGAAATAAAAAAGTGATGGTCACCTTGCTGGTATTATATACAGGCCTCCCACCAGTCAATGGGTGATAGAGCAGCAGATATGAAAACAAATCACAAGAGGTATGAGAAAAACAGGGTTATTGTTGTAGGGGATCTCAATTTTGCTAACATTAACTGGGATTGTCGGAGTGTGAAATGATGAGGATGGGTGTAACTTTCAAAGTGCATCAGGAGAGTTTTTTGTGCCAGTTATAGATGGTCCTACTATCCTGGGACAGTGTTAGGCCTAATCCTTGGGAATGGAGCTGGCCAACTGGTTGAAGTTTCAATGAGTGAGTATTTTAGGGATAGGGACTGTAACTGTAGGTTTAAAAGTCATAATGGGAAGAAGCGAGTCTAAAGCAGAAGTTAAGTACTGAAATTGGGGGAAGTCCAATTTCAACATCATGAGACAGGATCTTGCAATTTGCTGGTAAGTCTCATATTTGGAAAATGGGAGCCTTTTAAATATAGCATAGTGAGAATTCAGGGCCAGAGTGTTCCACTAAGACAGAAGGGCAGGGCAGCAATCCCAGGGAACCCGAGATGTCAAAGGGTATGAAGTGTTTGGTAAAGAAAAAGAAGGAAGCATTTGTCAGGTACAGTACATTAAAAACAGGGCAAGACCTTTAAAGTATAGAGAATGCAGGGTTTTGTTTAAAAAGGAATTTAGGAAGGCAAAAAGTGGCCACAAAATATCTTTGGCAGGTGGGATCAAGGAAAATAGAACATAGAACATTAAACAATACAGCTCAGAATAGACCCTTTGGCCCTCAATGTTGCGCTGACCTGTGAACTAATCTAAGCCCATCCCCCCACACTATCCCATCATCATCCCTGTGCTTATCCAAGGATTGTTTAAATCTCCCTAATGTGGCTGAGTTAACTACATTGGCAGGCAGGCATTCCACGCCCTTACCACTCTCTGAGTAAAGAACCTGCCTCTGACATCTGTCTTAAATCTATCACCTCTCGTACAAGCTGACGTCATGATCCTAGGAAAAAGACTTCCACTGTCTACCCTATCTAATCCTCTGATCATTCTGTATGTCTCGATCAAATCCCCTCTTAGCCTTCTTCTTTCCAATGTGAACAGACCCAAGTCTCTCAGCCTTTCCTCATAATACCTTCCCTTCAGACCAGGCAACATCCTGGTAAATCTTCTCTGCACCTTTTGCAATGCTTCTGCATCCTTCCTGTAATGGGGTGACCAGAGCTGTACACAATATTCCAAGTGCGGCCGCATTAGTGTTTTGTATAGATACAGCTCCAGAACTCAATCCCTCTACCAATAAAACCTAACACACCGTATGCCTTCTTAATAGCATTATCAACCTGGGTGGCAACTTTCAAGGATCTATACATGGATACAAGATCCCTCTGCACATTCACACTACCAAGAATCTTTCCATTGATCCAGTATTCTGCCTTCCTGTTATTCTTCCCAAAGTGAATCACGGGATACAAGATCCCTCTGCACATCCACACTACCAAGAATCTTTCCATTGATCCAGTATTCTGCGTTCCTGTTATTCTTCCCAAAGTGAATCACGTCATATTTATCTGCATTGAACTCTATTTGCCAGCTCTCAGCCCAATTCTGCAGTTTATCCAAATCTCCCTGCAACCTGCAACATTCTTCCAAACTGTTCACTACTCCAATGACTTTAGTGTCATCTACAAATGTACTAACCCATCCACCTATGCCAGCATCTAAGTAATTTATAAAAATCCCAAGACATTTTATAGATATATTAAAAGCAAGAGGATAACCAGGGCAAGACTAGGACCCATTAGAAATGGAAAGGGCAACCTCTGCATGGAGCCAGTGGATGTGGGTGAGGTCTTAAAAGATTACTGCTCATCTGTATTCACTGAGGAGAAAGACATTGTAGCCAAGGATATAAATTGGGATGCTGATGTTCCAGAACTTGTTAAGATTAATAAGGAGGAGGTATTAAATGTTTCAGCAGCCACGTAGGTGCATAAATCCCCGAGGCCTGATGAAATTTATCCCTGGTAGCTATGGGAGGCAAGGGAGGAGATTGCTGGGGCCCAGCAGAGATATTCAATACTTCACTGGTCACAGATGAATTGCCAGGTGATTGGAGGATAGCTAATGTGGTTCCTTTATTCAAGAAAGGCAGCAAGAATAGGCCAGGCAATTGCAGATCAGATAGTCTGATATCTGTGGTAGGGAAATGATTGGAAAAAAATTCTGATGGACTGGACAAATCAATATTTGGAGAGGCAGCAATTGATCAGGGATAGTCAGCATGGATTTAGTAGTGGGAGATCCTGTCTGACTATTTATTTGAAGTTTTTGAAAAGTTGACTAAATATATTGTTGAGTATAGAGCTGTCTTACATGGACTTTGGTAAGGTGTATGACAAGGTCCAAATGGAAGGCTGGTCCAAATGTCAAGAGCTCATGGAATCCAAGGAAATTTGGCACACTGGATCCAAAATTGGAGCCTTGCTGTTTGTCATGTACATTAATGGATGTGAGTAGAAAGTCTAATTAGTAAGTTTGTAGATGATGAAAAATTGGTGTTATTTACAGGGAGGCAGAAGGTCTCAGGCTACAGTCTGATATTTATCAGCTGTAAATTAAGCAGAACAATGGCAAATGAAGTTTAATGCTGGAAATGTGAGGTGATGCATTTTGAGAGGTCTAATTAACACTTAAAATGCTGGAGCATACTTGGCTATGGACCAAGTGCAGGTAAATAGGATTAGTACAGTTTGGTGTTTGTTGGTCGGCATGGACATGGTGGGCTGATGGATCTATTTCTATGCTGTACAAGTCTAATGTGTTAACTTGGCTCAATAGAAGAACTCTGTCTTCTACATCAGAGTTGTGGATTCACAGACCCATTCCAGAACTGAGCACATAATGCAAATTGATACCTCAAGGCAGCACACATTGAATCTCACATTTTTAGAGGTGATATTGTTTGGAGAAGACTTAAACCAACTTTTGGTCTGCATGTAAAAGATCTCCATCCCAGAGCACTTAAGGAAGTGACTCTCAAAAAAGTGGTTGTTTTGATCGTCATTTTCCAAAATTCCATAGACTGTGGAACAGTTCCTACAGTTTGGAGGGTAGCTCATGTAACCTCACTATTGAAAAAGGAGAAGGAGAGACAAAACAGACAAATATGGACCAGTGAATCTGTTGTCAGTAGTAGGAAAGGTGCTAGAGTTCATGATTAGGGAATTTATAAAAGAGCACTAAAAAAGCTGTGACTGAATCTGACATAATCGGCATGGACTTATGAAAGCATAGTTGTGCTTGATGAATCTACTGGAATTCTTTGAGGATGTAACTATTGATTGGGGGAGCCAGTGGATGTGGTTTATTTGGACTTATTTGGTTTTTAACCAAGTCACATATAGAGATGAATGTGCAAAATGAAGTGCATTGGATTGGGGGTAATATATTGAGATGGATGGAAAATTGGTTAGCAGACAGAAAATAAGGAGTTGGCGGTGACTAATGGGGTACTGGAAGGATCAGTACTAGAACTAGTATATTATTATCTTGATGATTTAAATGAGGGAGCACACTTAGGACTGAGCCGAGGAGGAATCTTTTCTCCTGAAGGGTTGTGAATCTGTGGAATTCCCTGCCAGGTCAAGCAGTTGAGGCTATCTTGTTGTATATTTTTAAGGCAAAGATAGGTCGATTTTTCAATAGTAAAGAAATAAAAGGTTATGGTGAGTATATAAGTTGAGTCCAAAAAAAATCAGCTATGATCTTATTGAATGGCCTACATGTTCTTATGCATTACCTCAAAATTTGCAGTTGACACAAAGCTGGGTGGAAGGGTGACCTGTGAGGAAGATGTAAAGATGTTGCAGTGTTATTTGAACAGACTGAGTCAGTGGGCAAATGCATCACTGATGCTGTATAATGTGGATAAATGTGAAGTTTTTGGTAGCAAAAATAAGATGGCAGATTATTATTTGAATGGCTATAAATTAAGAGGTAGCATTGATCAATGAGTCTTCAGTGTCCTCATACACCAGTCATTGTTTTAACTCATTCACGGGATGAGGCATCGCTGGCCAAGCCAGTATTTTTTTGCCCATCCCTAATTGCCCAGAGGGCAGTTAAGAGTCAATCACATTGCTATGTGCCTGGAGTTACATATAGGCCAAATGAGGTAAAGGACAGCAGATTCCTTCCCTAAAGGACATTAGTGAACCAGGTGGGGTTTTCCAACAATTGGCAATGGATTTATGATCATCATTACACCATTATTCCCAGATTTAACTGAGTTCAAATTACACCATCTGCAGTAGTGGGATTTGAACCTGGGTCCCCAGAACATTATCTGGCTCTCTAGATTAATAGTCTAGCAACAATACCACTGGGCCATTGCCACCCCTCATGCTATCAGGTATAAGTAAAGAAGATGAGCTGTAATTGGCCTGCACAGCGAAAGGATTTGAGTGCAGGAACAATGATGTCTTGCTGCTAATTTACAGGACATTGGTGAGGTCACAGCTGGAATATTGTGTGCATTTTTAACTGCTTTTCTAAAGGTTTTCTTACTATAGAGGGAGTACAGTGATGATTTATCAGGCTGAATCCTGGGATGACATGACAGATGTATGAAGAGAGTTTGAGTCAGTTAGAATTACATTCACTGGTGTTTAGAAACCCATGAAATTTCAATGGGACTAGTCACATAGATGCAGGAAGGAAGTTTCTGATGCTGGGTTCATAACCAGGGGCCATAGTGTAAAGATAAGGGGTAAACCTTTGAGGACTGAGATGAGGAGCAATTTCTTCATCAAAGAATGGCAAACCGTTAAAATCCAATACCGCAGAAAGTAGTTGCAAACAAATTATTATGTGTTTTGAAGAAGGAGGCAGATCTTGCTATTATGGCTAAAAGGATCAAGGGATATATGGGGAGGGAGGCCAAGGGTATTGAGTTCAATGATCAGCCATGACCATATTGAATGACAGAGCAGACTTGAAGCATCGAACAGCCTGCTCCCACCTTCTATGTTTCTATGTATCTTGCAATACTATTTCCAGAACAGCATATTGGCATTCTGGCCAACATTCATCAATAAACCAACTTGTTGAAAAAAAGATTAACTAATTATTTCTCTCATGGCGAATTTTCTTTCTGTATTTCCCTACAGAGTGACATTGTCTGCAACTCTGACTTTGAACAAGTACATCTAATGAGCATAGGGAGCATTCAAATTGCTCAATTGATTTGCACCCATACTGCATCTCACTCTTGGTTGAAAAAATGCATTGATGGACACCACAGATGCAGTAAGAATGAAAAGAATACAATTTCTTCTTTTTGTTACAAGCACATGGGCTTATTTACATCCAATGCTTTTGCTCTGCTTTATAACAAAAAAACATTAGCCTGTGTACAGAGGCCCATTAGGAAATTCCCCTGCATCGGAAACTGTCTTCCTGTGAGTAAGAACACCCATCCAGCTCACTGACAGCAGGCTCTGGAGCCAATTCTCACACCCACCCAGTGTTGACAGGCGGTTTCCAGCACACATGGGTTTCCAGCAGTCCTCTCCCTGTTGGATCATAGAATGAATCAAGTCTCAAGACTCAAAATGGACTATGTCACTGTCCATGAGTGGGCAAGTTTTCAACTGACTGCATTACTCAATTGGTCAAACATTACTCAGAGGTAACATTGACGCCTAGGTGTCGGGGGTGGAGGGGCGGTGGGGGGTGGGGATGGGGGGAGGTGGTGGCGTTCGGGAGAAGGAATTATTTTGCTCATTAAACCAACATCTTGCTATTTATCAGAATGGACAAATTCTACACTGTCAAAATCCACCTTCTTTAAGTTGGTGCTATTCATAATATCATAGGAAGTCACTGTTCTCGTGAGAATTTCTACCGATGCTGAAAATCAGGATCACACTGAATAGCAGTGTAAGTCAACTGACAAGAGTATTGAAGGGCCCATTGAGTGCCAACTTCCATCTCCAAATCCTCTTAATCAGTCAATAGATTTGTTGGCTAACTATTCTCATGGTGCACAGACAGCAAAGTTCCTCATGAAATGATGGGCCTTCCTCTAAGCATCAGTTGCAAAATGTTGAAATAGAATCATTGGGAGGGAAGCTGTATTTATAACTATCTCCATTTAGGCCATTTTGGATTTTTATCGCAACTCATTTGACTGATAGCTTTTCTGCTTTCCTCTCTTAATGGCTTGTACTTAACCATTACCATAGGAGTGCCATCATGTTTTGTTCCTTCTGAAAGTCTCCCTTGGTTCTTATCCCAAGAAATGTCGAAAGCAACAGCTAACCTCAAGGGAGCCATGGATAATCCCAATGGGCACACCTTCCTCTTTACTCATAGTGTTCTCATGGTATTTCCCTTATACAATTGTTTCAGCTAAACATATAGTGTGCATAGTGTATGATGTCGAGCAGATGCTCCCCTTTAAAATACAACTCTCATCAGTAGGTTTCTGCTGCTTTAGAAAACAATAAGTGAGGGTGTGTGCATCATGTTACTTGTGAGGTCACTCATATCACTAGATTGTGTTGGCACCTCACAAAGTAGCTGCAGGTGGCTGGACATATTTGCAGCCTGCTCAAAGAGTGCAAGTTTGAAATGCTTGCATCAATCTGAATGCATTGCGATACATGATAAAATTCCTGTTACAAAACCTATCTGCTGTTAAAATTAGAATGTAGATATGTAAGAGGAAGGCCCTGTAACAGTAGTCTGTGGGGGGCGGGGTTTAATGGGGGGTGGTTGTGTAGATTTAAACTAAGCATAATTTGTATGTATGCCTTTTTGACCATCTTATTGACTTTTGCTGCTACTTTCAGGGATCTGGGGATCTGTACACCCAGGTCCCTTACTATGTCAATGCTCCTAAGAGTTCTGCCGTTAATCGTATAATCCACACTTGAATTTAATCTTCTAAAATGCACCACCTCGCATTTGTCCAGATTAAAATCTATCTGCCATTTCTCTGCTAAAATCTGCAATCTATATCCTGCTGTATCATTTGACAATCCTCTTCACTATCTGCAACTCCACCAATTTGGTGTCATCTGCAAACTAATGAATCAGATTGCCTACATTTCTTCCAGATCATTTACATAGATCACAAACAGCTTTGGTCCCAGCACTGATCACTCCGAAATACCACTAGTTACTGATCTTCATTCTGAAAAACATCTTTCCACTGCTACTCTCTGGCTTCTAAGACCAAGCCAATTCTATATCCATCTCGCCAGCACACCCTCAGATCCCATGAGACTGTACCTTTTGTACCAGCCTGTAATGAGATACCTTATCAGATGCCTTACTCAAGTTCATGGAGACATCATCCTCTGCCCTTCTCCTATCAATCATTCTGGTCATCTCCTCAAAAACCTCAATCAAGTTGGTCAAACATGACCTTTCCCACACAAACCCATACTGCCTATCACTAACAAGTCCATTCGTTTCCAAATGTAAATAAGTCCTGTCTCTCAGCATCTTCTCCAACAGCTTCCCCATCACTGACATCAGGCTCACTGGTCTATAATTACCTAGATTATCTCTCTTTCCTTTCTTAAATAAAGGAACAACTTTGGCATTTCTCCATCTTCTGCCTGAGAGTATTCACACACCTTTCCCTAAACTCAACATCCCTTATATCCCTCTCTTTAGTGAATACCAATGTAAAGTACTCATTAAGGATCTCACTGATTTCCTCCGGCTCCACACATATACTCCCTCCTTTATCCCTGAGTAGGCCTCCTCTTCCCCCGCCACCTTTTTGCTCCTAATATATGTATAAAATGTCTTGGGATTCTCTTTAACCCTACTGGCCAAGGACATTTAGTATCTCTTTTAGCCCTGCTAACTCACCATTTGAGCTCCTTCCTACTTTCTCCATATTCTTCAATGCTTTTATCTGTTTATTGTTGCCTAGACCTTAGTGATATTTCATTTTTTTTTTGACTAAGCTGATAATTTCCCCTGTCATGCAAGGTTCCCCATCCCTGCCATTCCTGTCCTTCATTTTTACAAGATCATACTATAGGAAAGATACAGAGGCTTTGGAGAGGGTGCAAAGAAGGTTTACCAGAATGCTGCCTGAACTGGAGGGCTTGCCTTATGTAGAGAGGTTGAATAAACTCAGACTTTTCTCTCTGGAGAGAAGGAGGAAGAGAGGTGACCTGTTCGAGATATACAAGATAATGAGAGGAATGGACAGAGTCAATAGCCAGAGACTTTTCCCCAGGGCAGGATTGACTGGTATGAGGAGGTCATAGTTTTAAGATATTATAAGAAAGGTATAGAGGGGATATCAGAGAAGGTTCTTTATGCAGAGAGTTGTGAATACATGGAATGCGTTGCCAGCGATGGTGGTGGAAGTAGAGTCATTGGGGACATTTAAGTGACTGCTGGACATGCACATGGATAGCAGTGAGCCGAGGGGTACGTAGGTTAAGTTAATTTATTTTACATTAGGATTAACCCTCGGCACAACATCATGAGCCAAAGGGCCTGTTGTGTCATGTACTTTTCTATGTTCTATGTTCTATGACCATGCCTTCCCAGCATTCTAATCAACTGGTCTTTAAGAGACTCCCACAAATCAGATGCCTTGACTGAATGCTTCTGCTTGGAATCCCTATGTGATTTCAGAACTGGAAGGTGTACAATTGACATCACCCCTCCAGTTGCTGCAAGACCAGTGCCATGTACAAAGGAGACCACTAAATGTTGTCTTTGTTGAAATGTGGCAATGTCGGACCACTTTGAGATCCACAGTGAGGTCAAACAAGATTGTGTTCTGCCATCTATACATTTTGTCATATTCCTTTACTTACTGCTGTCATATATATTCACATTATCAAAAGAGAATGGCTACTTCTGTATCCGAATTGACAGAAAGCTTTCCTCACCTGAGATCCTAGACAAAGATGATCAAGGTCAGCATCACACATATGCTGATGATACTACGCCAGAATTCCATACCGAGGAATATCTTCACAAACATGGGACAGGTTCCCTCATGTCTGGAAAGATTATTTTAACCATCAGTAACAGGAAGTGAAATATCATGGTCCAGGATGTTGCTGTATGTCATCTATCAACATTAACAATGTGACAAAGGAGACTGTTAATAGTTGCACAAATCGAGGCTCTGCAATCACCAGAAATCTGTCACTTGATGTTGAAATAAGACTGTTGTAAAAGTTACAACTGTTACACGCGGGTAGAGTAAGTGAGTGTGGAAAAGCAACACCGACTGAAAACACCAAGTTGTAACTCTACCATGCCTACTTCCACATCACACTCCTGTTGAAATAACTCTACAAAGGCCAGTATCTCGTCACCAAGTCACCTATTACTTAGGCATGAGTTGTGCTTAATTATGGTACTGCCTCATTAAAAAATAAAAGTCAAAAAGTATGGTGCTGGAAAAGCACAGCTGGTCAAGTAGCATCCGGGGAGCAGGAGAGTCAACGTTTCAAGTATAAGTACGTCATCAGTTGACATTTCTGATGAAGAGCTTATGCTTGAAGCATCGATTCGCCTGGATGCTGCTTGACCGGCTGTGCTTTTCCAGCACCACACTTTTTTGACTCTGATCTCTAGCATCTGCAGTCCTCATTTTCTCCTCATAAAAAGTAAGGCTCTAGAGTGTCAGTATTTCTGACAGTCAACCTTTTCATGTCAGCCAGGGCTCCCTGATTGGACTGAATTAATGGCCCTAATCAGAAAACTCATATTCCATAAGGTCCAGCTGGCTGACTTTGTTATAATCACTACACAAATAGAGTTGTGAGACCTGGATAATATACACCAGGCAGCAGCAAGTGTTGAACAGTTTTCGCCTTTGCTATTGCTAATGTATTCTCACTATCTCTTGGCAGGACTAGGTCACCAACTCAGAAGTCCTGGAGCATGCCAATTCTGTCAGCATATACTTGCGGCTAGATTAATGATATCTGTCCTTATTCAGCCACACAGTGACAGATGATCACTGTATACCCTACAGAAAGACCTTCTGTATGGTCACTACATGTTGGACCTCATAATTCTGATTTTAGGATACCTGAGATTGAGATTAAAAAAAAGACTGCACTCATTAACACATTGGGAGACAGTCAATGATGTATAAACAAGGTAAAAACAATGACTGCAGATGCTGGAAACCAGATTCTGGATCAGTGGTGCTGGAAGAGCACAACAATTCAGGCAGCATCCGAGGACAGGCAAAATCGACGTTTCGGGCAAAAGCCCTTCATCAGGAAAGTCAATGATGTATGCCAACTCCCTGGAAAGGTCATTGGAAGTGAGGAGATAAAACAACAAAGCTTAGCTGGCCAAGACGAAGGTCCTGTGAAAACAAAGGGCTGCAAGTCACTTTCTCAACCCATGCAAAGACTGCCAGGGTGGGTTTTCTGATCCATACCAATCAGTAGTTAACCCAGGATGGTCACCAAGGTGTAAGCCATCATCTCACAATACAGAGGCTTACCTTGGCAGTCTCCAAAGAGCAACTACCAATTTAAACGACTCAAATACTTCTCAGAACCTATCAGCCTGATGCCAATGGCTTTAGATTTATTCATTGTTTTGTCTATAAGCAAGTGTTAGTCTATTCTATATTTTATAACTCTCTTAAATACATTTCAAATAATGCATCCTTTCTTTAAACTCAATACTTAATGCTTCAAAATTATGTAAAGGGAGTTTATTTCGCAAATTGCTAAGATCAATTATACAATGTTGAGTACAATGAAATTTTGAGAATGTTCCATTTCTGGATAGAGGACACAGTTAATTAAAAGTCATGATTTGGAGATGCTGGTGTTGGACTGGGGTTAAAAATCACACAACACCAGGTTATAGTCCAACAGGTTTAATCGGAAGCACTAGCTTCCTTCATCAGGTGGTTGTGGAGGACACAATTGTAAGGCACAGAATTTATAGCAAAAGTTCACAGTGTGAGGTAACTGAAATTATATATTGAAAAATTACCTTGATTGTTAAGTCTCTCATCTGTTAGAATGACCATGGTAGTTTCACTGCTTTCATATGTAAATCACAAAACATTTTTTTAAAAGTTACATTTTCAGGTTAACTGTAACAATTGGTGTCAGCCCAGATAAGATGTTGAAGGTGTTAGCATCCTGTGTTCTGTTGACTGTGCCATAATGTTGAGACTGATTCTGATCTAAGAAATGAGCTAACAGTCATACATGGATTCCTGCAGTTTTTGAGCAAAGTACAATGTAACTCTGCAAGTACAAATTCACCCCACAAACATATGCGTGTATGTGTGCATGTGGGTTTTTATCTGTGTGTGTGTGTGCATGTTTGTTTGTCTGTCTGTTTGTCTGTCTGGGGTGGGGGGTTGTGAGTGTGCGAGAGAGTGTATATGTGTGTGTTTGTGTGTGTCTGGGGTGGGGGGTTGTGAGTATCTGTGAGAGAGAGTGTATGTGTGTGTGAGTGTAAAAGGTTCGAAATCTGTGAGAGAATGCATGGTTGAGTGTGGAATTGGGTGTGTCTGTAGGAGTGCGTGTGAATGTCTGTGTACGTGTCTGTGTGTAGGAGTGTGTGTGTGAGTGTATATAGTGCAATGGTGGTCACCTGTAGTGTGACATGAACCCAAGGTCCTGTTTGAGGCCCGCCCAGTGGGAAATCATGTCTCACAAATTTGATTGAGTTTTTTTAAGAAATAACAAAGAGTATTGATGAGGACAGAGCAGTAGATGTGATCTATATGGACTTCAGTAGGGCCTTCGACAAGGTTCTCCATGGGATACTGATTAGCAAGGTTAGATTTCACGGAAAACAGGGAGAACTAGCAGAATTGGCTCAAAGGTGAAAAACAGAGGGTGGTGGTGGAGGGTTTTATTTCAGACTGGAGGCCTGTGACCAGTGGAGTGCCTCAACGATGGGTCCTCTACTTTTTGTCATTTACATAAATGATTTGGATGCAAGCATAACAGGTACAGTTAGTAAGTTTGCAGATGTCACCAAAATTGGAGGTGTAGTGGACAGCGAAGAGGGTTACCTCAGATTACAACAGGATCTTGACCAGATGGGCCAATGGGCAGAGAAGTGGCAGATGGAGTTTAATTCAGATAAATATGAGGTGCTGCAAATCTTAGCAGGACTAAAACACTTAATGGTAAGATCCTAGGGAGTGTGGCTGAACAAAGAGTGCAGGTTCATAGCTCCTTGAAAGTGGAGTCACAGGTAGATAGGATAGTGAAGAAGGCATTTGGTATGCTTTCCTTTATTGGTCAGAGTATTGAGTATAGGAGTTGGGAGGTCATGTTGCGCTTGTACAAAACATTGGTTCGGCCACTTTTGGAATATTGCGTGCAATTCTGGTCTCCTTTCTCTTGGAAAGATGTTGTGAAACTTGAAAGGGTTCAGAAAAGATTTACAAGGATGTTGCCAGGGTTGGAGGATTTGAGCAATAGGGAATGGTTGAGTAGGCTTGTGGTGAAACGGTTAAAAATTATGTCCCAATACATGTGTGAATCTAACCGGAATGGAGGTGTTGCTTAGTCCCGTGTGAATCTTATTACACACCTCCCCATGTGAATCTTCTTATCTGTATGTAACCAGAATGGAATGTGTTTTTTAGCCTTGCTCTGCTGTTCACATGAATGTTTATATCTGGAAAAGAGTATATCAGCTGGAAAAGTCTCCAGTTCGGTGAGTCTGCTCCGGGGTTACGATTAACCGCCGAGCGTGGGTTGTTGGCAACCGCTCTACAAGAACTGACGGCTCCCAGTT